>NC_080378.1:80522967-80642814 GCF_014773155.1 Arachis stenosperma | reverse complement strand
TTTTCGAGATTTAAGTGGAAAAAGGTATCAAAATTCTTAATGAGAATTCCAGGAATCAGTGCAATGCTAGTCTAAGACTCCGGTCCAGGAATTAGACATGGCTTCACAGCCAGCCAAGCTTTCAAAGAAAGCTTCGGTCCAAAACACTAGACATGGCCAAAGGCCAGCCAAGCCTTAGCAGATCACTGCTCCAAAAGCAAGATTGATGAAAATCAACAAGCTCTTGTGATGATAAGTTGAAACCTCGGTCCAATGAGATTAGACATGGCTTCTCAGCCAGCCAGACTTCAACAAATCATCATGAAACTCTAGAATTCATCTTCAAGAATTTCGAAAAAAAATACCTAATCTAAGCAACAAGATGAACCTTCAGTTGTCCAAACTGAACAATCCCCGGCAACGGCGCCAAAAACTTGGTGCTTGTTGCCGGATCTTGGCACTGATGTTACCAAAAGCTTGCTCAAAACTTAGAACAATCCCCGGCAACGGCGCCAAAAACTTAGTGCGCGAAATTGTGAACAATACTTTTCACAACTCTCATAATCCCCGGTCATGAACTCCAAAAACTTGGTAGCTCAATTCCATGGCATTACACAACTTCGCACAACTAACCAGCAAGTGCACTGGGTCGTCCAAGTAATACCTTACGTGAGTAAGGGTCGATCCCACGGAGATTGTTAGTATGAAGCAAGCTATGGTCATCTTGCAAATCTTAGTCAGGCAAACTCAAATGTATAATGGTGATGAACGCATAAAGCATAAAGATAAAGATAGAAATACTTATGTAATTCATTGGTAGGAACTTCAGATAAGCGCATGAAGATGCCTTCCCTTCCGTCTCTCTGCTTTCCTACTGTCTTCATCCAATCCTTCTTACTCCTTTCCATGGCAAGCTCGTGTAGGGTTTCACCGTTGTCAATGGCTACCTCCCATCCTCTCAGTGAAAGCGATTGCATATGCCCTGTCACGGCACGCGGAATTCAGCTGTCGGTTCTCGGTCAGGCCGGAATAATATCCATTGATACTTTTGCGTCTGTCACTAACGCCCCGCCTGCTAGGAGTTTGAAGCACGTCACAGTCATTCAGTCATTGAATCCTACTCAGAATACCACAGACAAGGTTAGACCTTCCGGATTCTCTCTTGAATGCTGCCATCAGTTCTCGCCTATACCACGAAGACTCTGATCTCACGGAATGGTTGGCTCGTTTGTCAGGCGAGCACTCGGTTGTCAGGCGATCAACCATGCATCGTGCAATCAGGAATCCAAGAGATATTCACTAGAGCCTTGGTTGCTTGTAGAACAAGAGTGGTTGTCAGTCACCTTGTTCATAAGTGAGAATGATGATGAGTGTCACGGATCATCACATTCATCAAGTTGAAGAACAAGTGATATCTTAGAACAAGAACAAGCGGAATTGAATGGAAGAACAATAGTAATTGCATTAATACTCGAGGTACAGCAGAGCTCGACACCTTAATCTATGGTGTGTAGAAACTCCACCGTTGAAAATACATAAGCATAAGGTCTAGGCATGGCCGAATGGCCAGCCTCCCAATGATCTAAGATAGCATAAAACACGAAGATAGCTACCCCGATATCTCAATACAATAGTAAAAGGTCCTACTTATAGAAAACTAGTAGCCTAGGGTGTACAGAGATGAGTAAATGACATAAAAATCCACTTCCGGGCCCACTTGGTGTGTGCTTGGGCTGAGCAATGAAGCATTTTCGTGTAGAGACTCTTCTTGGAGTTAAACGCCAGCTTTTATGCCAGTTTGGGCGTTTAACTCCCATTTGGGTGCCAGTTCCAGCATTTAACGCTGGGATTTCTTGAGGTGACTTTGAACGCCGGTTTGGGCCATCAAATCTTGGGCAAAGTATGGACTATCATATATTGCTGGAAAGCCCAGGATGTCTACTTTCCAACGCCGTTGACAGCGCGCCAATTGGGCTTCTGTAGCTCCAGAAAATCCACTTCGAGTGCAGGGAGGTCAGAATCCAACAGCATCTGCAGTCCTTTTCAGTCTCTGAATCAGATTTTTGCTCAGGTCCCTCAATTTCAGCCAGAAAATACCTGAAATCACAGAAAAACACACCAAACTCATAGTAAAGTCCAGAAAAGTGAATTTTAGCTAAAAACTAATAAAAATATACTAAAAACTAACTAGATCATACCAAAAACATACTAAAAACAATGCCAAAAAGTGTATAAATTATCCGCTCATCAACAACCACTCCCGTTCTACAAGCAAACAAGGCTTGAATGTTTATCTCTTGGATTCTTTAACCGGAATCTTCGTGGTATAAGCTAGAATTGATGGTGGCATTCAAGAGAATCCGGAAGGTCTAAACCTTTGTCTGTGGTATTCTGAGTAGGATTCAATGATTGAATGACTGTGACGAGCTTCAAACTCGCGATTGTGGGGCGTTAGTGACAGACGCAAAAGAATCACTGGATTCTATTCCGACATGATCGAGAACCGACAGCTGGATAGCCGAGCCGTGACAGGGTGCGTTGAACATTTCCACTGAGAGGACGGGACTGTAGCCATTGACAACGGTGATGCCCAACATACAGCTTGCCATGGAAAGGAGTAAGAAGGATTGGATGAAGACAGTAGGAAAGCAGAGAGACGGAAGGGACAAAGCATCTCCATTCGCTTATCTGAAATTCTCACCAATGAATTGCATAAGTATCTCTATCCTTATCTTTATGTTTTATTCATACATCATCCATAACCATTTTAGTCTGCCTGACTGAGATTTACAAGGTGACCATAGCTTGCTTCATACCAACAATCTCCATGGGATCGACCCTTACTCGCGTAAGGTTTATTACTTGGACGACCCAGTGCACTTGCTGGTTAGTTGTGCGAAGTTGTGATGCCATGGTATTGAGCACCAAGTCTTTGGGGCCATTACTAGGGATTAATTGAGTTGTGAAAAGAAGTGATCACAATTTCGTGCACCAACACCTCTCCCCAAGCCACCACCATCTATTCTCTCATTCAAGTGGGTAAATTCCTTATACTTAAGCTTTGTTATTCCCCTTGAATATGGCTTGCTTGAGACGGATGGTCAACTTAGAAAAATTAGTAGCTTTAAGAGTAAAAAGGAGATGGTTAGTGGTTGGAAGCATCATTCTAGGTTCATTATGGTCACATGTTCAAAGCTTAATAGCAAGAGTTGGTGTAGAACTAGATTGCTTGGGTCTAGGATGATGTTTGGTCATTTCTTTGAGAATTCACTTTGCTCACTACCCACATGGACTAATGGTAATCAACTTCAAGACTGGTGTGAAAATAAAGTGTGGGATCCCGGATTAGAAAAAGAGGATCAACATTGGGAGCCCATGGTTTGTGAAGAACTTCATCAAAGCTTGAAGATATTGATCTTAAATGATGGAGCTTATTGGAAGTCCAAGTATTGGTGGAAGTTCCAAGATGAGTACAAGCACAATCCACCTTGAGAAGAGCTCCCCATAAGTCCAACTTAAGGACAATAAACAAAAGTGCTAGGTGGGAGACAACCCACCATGGTAAATTCTTTTCATTTTTCCTTTTTGTACATATTGATAGAATTAGTTTAATTTCATGTTTTGTTTAGATAGTTGAGTTTAATTGGTAGTTTAGTATGTTAAATAAGGTTTATGATATTTTGGTAGCTGTTTGGAGGTTTGGAATGCTTGTATTGGTGTATTGGTGCAAAAACATAGCAAAATTTTTTTTGAAAAAATAGAGCACCATCCACGCGTACGCGTACTACGTGCGTACGCGCACTTCAAGCATTTTTTACCACTTATGCGCACGCGTACATGGCACGCGCGCGTAGATGCAGAAGTTCCACTCCCAGCCAGCAAACCCGAGAGTTAGGCCTTCAATGTGCGAACGTTGAGCCCCAGGCCCAATACCATCCGCGCGTCCGCGCACCTGGCGCGTACGCGCCCATCATGCTGAATTCGCAATGCACGCGCACGCGCACATGCTGCGCGTGTGTCGATTGTGCTACCTGCACTCCTGGTACTTTTACCAGAGAGTTGTGCCAACTCTGGGCCAACATTAGGCCGCCGGCCTGGCTAGCCATCCACGCAGGCGCGCAAGGTACGCGTCCGCGCCCACGCCCACATCCCCAGCTACGCGTTGATGAGCGGATAATTTATACACTTTTTGGCATTGTTTTTAGTATGTTTTTGGTATGATCTAGTTAGTTTTTAGTATATTTTTATTAGTTTTTAGTTAAAATTCACTTTTCTGGACTTTACTATGAGTTTGTGTGTTTTTCTGTGATTTCAGGTATTTTCTGGCTGAAATTGAGGGACCTGAGCAAAAATCTGATTCAGAGACTGAAAAGGACTGCAGATGCTGTCGGATTCTGACCTCCCTGCACTCGAAGTAGATTTTCTGGAGCTACAGAAGCCCAATTGGCGCGCTCTCAACGGCGTTGGAAAGTAGACATCCTGGGCTTTCCAGCAATATATGATAGTCCATACTTTGCCCAAGATTTGATGGCCCAAACCGGCGTTCAAAGTCACCTCAAGAAATCCCAGCGTTAAATGCTGGAACTGGCACCCAAATGGGAGTTTAACGCCCAAACTGGCATAAAAGCTGGCATTTAACTCCAAGAAGATTCTCTACACGAAAATGCTTCATTGCTCAGCCCAAGCACACACCAAGTGGGCCCGGAAGTGGATTTTTATGTCATTTACTCATCTCTGTACACCCTAGGCTACTAGTTTTCTATAAGTAGGATCTTTTACTATTGTATTGAGATATCGGGGTAGCTATCTTCGTGTTTTACGCTATCTTAGATCATTGGGAGGCTGGCCATTCGGCCATGCCTAGACCTTATGCTTATGTATCTTCAACGGTGGAGTTTCTACACACCATAGATTAAGGTGTGGAGCTCTGCTGTACCTCGAGTATTAATGCAATTACTATTATTCTTCCATTCAATTCCGCTTGTTCTTGTTCTAAGATATCACTTGTTCTTCAACTTGATGAATGTGATGATCCGTGACACTTATCATCATTCTCACTTATGAACAAGGTGACTGACAACCACTTTTGTTCTACAAGCAACCAAGGCTCTAGTGAATATCTCTTGGATTCCTGATTGCACGATGCATGGTTGATCGCCTGACAACCGAGTGCTCGCCTGACAAACGAGCCAACCATTCCGTGAGATCAGAGTCTTCGTGGTATAGGCGAGAACTGATAGCAGCATTCAAGAGAATCCGGAAGGTCTAACCTTGTCTGTGGTATTCTGAGTAGGATTCAATGACTGAATGACTGTGACGTGCTTCAAACTCCTAGCAGGCGGGGCGTTAGTGACAGACGCAAAAGTATCAATGGATATTATTCCGGCATGACCGAGAACCGACAGCTGAATTCCGCGTGCCGTGACAGGGCATATGCAATCACTTTCACTGAGAGGATGGGAGGTAGCCATTGACAACGGTGAAACCCTACACGAGCTTGCCATGGAAAGGAGTAAGAAGGATTGGATGAAGACAGTAGGAAAGCAGAGAGACGGAAGGGAAGGCATCTTCATGCGCTTATCTGAAGTTCCTACCAATGAATTACATAAGTATCTCTATCTTTATCCTTATATTATTTTCGTTCATCACCATATACATTTGAGTCTGCCTGACTAAGATTTGCAAGATGACCATAGCTTGCTTCATACTAACAATCTCCGTGGGATCGACCCTTACTCACGTAAGGTATTACTTGGACGACCCAGTGCACTTGCTGGTTAGTTGTGCGAAGTTGTGTAATGCCATGGAATTGAGCTACCAAGTTTTTGGAGTTCATGACCGGGGATTATGAGAGTTGTGAAAAGTATTGTTCACAATTTCGCGCACCAAGTTTTTGGCGCCGTTGCCGGGGATTGTTCTAAGTTATGAGCAAGCTTTTGGTAACAATGCCAAGGATTGTTCAGTTTGGACAACTGAAGGTTCATCTTGTTGCTTAGATTAGGTATTTTTTTTTTCGAAATTCTTGAAGATGAATTCTAGAGTTTCATGATGATTTGTTGAAGTCTGGCTGGCTGAGAAGCCATGTCTAATCTCATTGGACCGAGGTTTCAACTTATCATCACAAGAGCTTGTTGATTTTCATCAATCTTGCTTTTGGAGCAGTGATCTGCTAAGGCTTGGCTGGCCTCTGGCCATGTCTAGTGTTTTGGACCGAAGCTTTCTTTGAAAGCTTGGCTGGCTGTGAAGCCATGTCTAATTCCTGGACCGGAGTCTTAGACTAACATTGCACTGATTCCTGGAATTATCATTAAGAATTTTGATACCTTTTTTTCACTTAATTTTCGAAAAACACAAAAAAATCAAAAAAATCATAAAACCCAAAAATTTCTTGTTTGAGTCTGGTGTCTCATTTTAAGTTAGGTGTCAATTGCATGCATTCATTCATGTGTCTTAGTAAACTTCAAAATGTTCTTGATGATTTACTTGCTCTGATCTTTGAATTCTATTGACTTGAAGTGTTTTGTGTGTCTCATATGCATTCTCATATTGTTAGTGTCAGTGGTATACAAACTGCTAAGTTTGGTGTCTTGCATGCATTGTTATTTGATTTTAGTTACATTTTGATTATTCTTTATTATTAAAAATCCAAAAATATTTTTAATTTGTGTCTTTTCAAGTCAATAATACAGAGAATTGAAGATTCAGAACATACAGCAGAGGAATTGCACAGAAAAAGCTGGGCGTTCAAAACGCCTAGTGAAGAAGGACAGACTGGCGTTTAAACGCCAGCCAGGGTACCTGGTTGGGCGTTTAACGCCCAAAACGGTATAGTTTTGGGCGTTAAACGCCAGAATGTGCACCATTCTGGGCGTTTAACGCCAGGATGGCTAAAGGGGGAAGATTTTGTTTTCAATTCAAATTTTTTTTCAAGCTTTCAAAATCAAATCTTTTTCAAATCATATCTTTTCAATCAAATGTTTTCAAAATCAATTTCTTTCCTTTTTCAAAGATACTTACTATCAATTAATGATTTGATTGAACATTTCAAGTATGTTGCCTTTTCTGTTGAGAAAGGTTTAATGTTTGAATCATATCTTTTCTTGATAGCCAAGTTACTAATTTTTAAAATCAAATCTTTTTAAAATTGTTTTCAAATCATATCTTTTCAATCACATATTTTTAAAATCAATCATATCTTCTTAACCTCATCTTTTTCAAAATAGTTTTCAATCAAATCTTTTTGACTTCTAATTTCAAAATCTTTTTCAAAAATCATCTTATTTCTTTCCCACTTTCATTTTCGAAAATTAAGTAATGTTTTTCAAAAATATTTTCAAAATCTTCCACTTAATTTTTGAAAAATTACTTCCCTTCTCCTCACATCCTTCTATTTATGGACTAACACTATTCCTTAATACAAAATTCGAACTCCATCTCCTTTGATAAGTTCGAATTTTCTACTTCTGTCTTCTACTCTTCTTTTCCTCTGACACTTCAAGGAATCTCTATACTGTGACATAGAGGATTCCACAATTTTCTTGTTCCCTTCTCTTTCTTATGAGCAGGAGCAAAGACAAAAGCATTCTTGCTGAGCCTGATCCTGAACCTGAAAGGACCTTGAAGAGAAAGCTAAGAGAAGCCAAAGCACAACTCTCTTTAGAGGACCTGACCGAATTCTTCAAAGAAGAAGAACACATGGCAGCCGAAAACAACAATGCAAACAATGCAAGGAAGGTGCTGGGTGACTTTACTGCACCTACTCCCGACTTCTATGGGAGAAGCATCTCTATCCCTGCCATTGGAGCAAACAACTTTGAGCTTAAGCCTCAATTAGTTTCTCTAATGCAATAGAATTGCAAGTTCCATGGACTTCCAATGGAAGATCCTCATCAGTTTTTAGCTGAGTTCTTGCAAATCTGTGACACAGTCAAGACTAATGGGGTTGACCCTGAGGTCTACAGACTGATGCTATTCCCTTTTGCTGTAAGAGACAGAGCTAGGATATGGTTGGACTCACAACCTAAAGATAGCCTGGACTCTTGGGAAAAGCTAGTCAATGCCTTCTTGGCAAAGTTCTTTCCACCTCAAAATTGAGTAAGCTTAGAGTGGAAGTCCAAACCTTCAGACAAAGGATGGAGAATCCCTCTATGAAGCTTGGAAAGATACAAACAATTAATCAGAAAATGTCCCTCAGACATGCTTTCTGAATGGAGCATCATAGGTATTTTCTATGATGGTCTCTCTGAACTATCCAAGATGTCTTTGGATAGCTTTGCTGGAGGATCTCTTCATCTGAAGAAGACGCCTACAGAGGCTCAAGAACTGATTGAAATGGTTGCAAATAACCAATTCATGTACACTTCTGAAAGGAATCCTGTGAACAATGGGACTAATCAGAAGAAAGGAGTTCTTGAGATTGATGCTCTGAATGCCATATTGGCTCAGAACAAAATATTGACTCAACAAGTCAAGTTGATCTCTCAAAGTCTGTCTAGAATGCAAAATGCACCAAGCAGTACTAAGGATGCTTCATCTGAAGAAGAAGCCTATGATCCTGAGAACCCTTCAATAGAAGAGGTGAATTACCTAGGAGAACCCTATGGAAACACCTATAATTCTTCATGGAGAAATCACCCAAATTTCTCATGGAAGAATCAAGAGAGACCTCAACAAGGTTTCAACAACAATAATGGTGGAAGAAACAGGTTTAGCAATGGCAAGCCTTTTCCATCATCTTCTCAGCAACAGACAGAGAGTTCCAAGCAGAATACCTCTGACTTAGCAACCATGGTCTCTGATCTAATCAGAACCACTCAAAGTTTCATGACTGAAACAAGGTCCTCCATCAGAAATTTGGAAGGACAAGTGGGTCAGCTGAGCAAGAAAATTACTGAACTCCCTCCTAGTACTCTCCCAAGCAATACTGAAGAAAATCCAAAAGGAGAGTGCAAAGCCATTAACATGGCCGAATTCTGGGAGGAAGAAGAGGCAATGAACGCCACTGAGGAAGACCTCACTGGACGTCCACTGGCCTCCATTGAGTTCCCCAATGAGGAACCATGGGAATCCGAGGCTCAAAATGAGACCATAGAGATTCCATTGGATTTACTTCTGCCATTCATGAGCTCTGATGAGTATTCTTCCTCTGAAGAGGAAGAGTATGTCACTGAAGAGCAAGTTGCTAAATACCTTGGAGCAATCATGAAGCTAAATGACAAGTTATTTGGAAATGAGACTTGGGAGGATGAACCCCCTTTGCTCACCAAAGAACTGGATGACTTGTCTAGGCAGAAACTGCCTCAAAAGAGGCAGGATCCTGGGAAGTTTTCAATACCTTGTACCATAGGCACCATGACCTTCAAGAAGGCTCTGTGTGACTTAGGGTCAAGTGTAAACCTCATGCCCCTCTCTGTAATGGAGAAGCTAGGGATCTTTGAGGTACAAGCTGCAAGAATCTCACTAGAGATGGCAGACAACTCAAGAAAACAAGCTCATGGACTTGTAGAGAATGTTTTGGTTAAGATTGAAGACCATTACATCCCTACTGATTTCATAGTCCTAGAGACTGGGAAGTGCATGGATGAATCCATCATCCTTGGCAGACCCTTCCTAGCCACAGCAAAAGCTGTGATTGATGTTGATAGAGGAGAGTTGATCATTCAAGTGAATGAAGAATCCTTGGTGTTTAAGGCCCAAGGATATCCCTCTATCACCATGAAGAAGAAGCATGAAGAGCTTCTCTCAAAACAGAGCCAAACAGAGCCCCCACAGTCAAACTCTAAGTTTGGTGTTGGGAGGCCACAACCAAACTCTAAGTTTGGTGTTGAACCCCCACATTCAAACTCTAAGTTTGGTGTTGGGAGGTTCCAACATAGCTCTGAGCATTTCTGAGGCTCCATGAGAGTCCTCTGTCAAGCTAATGACATTAAAGAAGCGCTTGTTGGGAGGCAACCCAATGTTTTATAATTAACTATTTCCTTTTGTTATTTTATCTTTTTTTGTAGGTTGATGATCATGAGAAGTCACAAAATCAATGAAAAAAACAAAAACAGAATGAAAAAAAGGAAGAAAAATAGCACACCCTGGAGGAAGAACCCACTGGCGTTTAAACACCAGTGAGGCTAGCAGTTGGGCGTTTAACGCCCAGTCTGGCACCATTCTGGGCGTTTAACACCAGAAAGGGGCACCAGACTGGCGTTAAACGCCAGAAAAGGGCAAGAACCTGGCGTTAAACGCCAGGAATGGGCACTAGCCCGGCGTTTAACGCCAGAAATGGCTCAAAACGTGATTTTGAATGCCATTTGGTGCAGGGATGACTTTTCCTTGACACCACAGGATCTGTAGACACCACAGGATCCCCACCTACCCTACCACTCTCTCTCTCTTCTTCACCAATCACCTCAACACCTCTTCCCCAAAAACCCCTCACCTATCAAATCCATTCTTTTTCTTCACCACTCACATCCATCCTTCATAAAACCCCACCAACACCTCCATTCAAATTCAAACCACTTTCATCTTGTTGCTTAGATTAGGTATTTTTTTTCGAAATTCTTGAAGATGAATTCTAGAGTTTCATGATGATTTGTTGAAGTCTGGCTGGCTGAGAAGCCATGTCTAATCTCATTGGACCGAGGTTTCAACTTATCATCACAAGAGCTTGTTGATTTTCATCAATCTTGCTTTTGGAGCAGTGATCTGCTAAGGCTTGGCTGGCCTCTGGCCATGTCTAGTGTTTTGGACCGAAGCTTTCTTTGAAAGCTTGGCTGGCTGTGAAGCCATGTCTAATTCCTGGACCGGAGTCTTAGACTAACATTGCACTGATTCCTGGAATTATCATTAAGAATTTTGATACCTTTTTTCACTTAATTTTCGAAAACACAAAAAAAAAATCAAAAAAATCATAAAACCCAAAAATTTCTTGTTTGAGTCTGGTGTCTCATTTTAAGTTAGGTGTCAATTACATGCATTCATTCATGTGTCTTAGTAAACTTCAGAATGTTCTTGATGATTTACTTGCTCTGATCTTTGAATTCTATTGACTTGAAGTGTTTTGTGTGTCTCATATGCATTCTCATATTGTTAGTGTCAGTGGTATACAAACTGCTAAGTTTGGTGTCTTGCATGCATTGTTATTTGATTTTAGTTGCATTTTGATTTTTCCTTATTATTAAAAATCCAAAAATATTTTTAATTTGTGTCTTTTCAAGTCAATAATACAGAGAATTGAAGATTCAGAACATACAGCAGAGGAATTGCACAGAAAAAGCTGGGCGTTCAAAACGCCCAGTGAAGAAGGACAGACTGGCGTTTAAACGCCAGCCAGGATACCTGGTTGGGCGTTTAACGCCCAAAAGGGTATAGTTTTGGGCGTTAAACGCCAGAATGTGCACCATTCTGGGCGTTTAACGCCAGGATGGCACAAGGGGGAGGATTTTGTTTTCAAATCAATTTTTTTTCAAGTTTTCAAAGTTTTTCAAAATCAAATCTTTTTCAAATCATATCTTTTCAATCAAATGTTTTCAAAATCAATTTCTTTCCTTTTTCAAAGATACTTGCTATCAATTAATGATTTGATTCAACATTTCAAGTATGTTGCCTTTTCTGTTGAGAAAGGTTTAATGTTTGAATCATATCTTTTCTTGATAGCCAAGTTATTAATTTTTAAAATCAAATCTTTTTAAAATTGTTTTCAAATCATATTTTCTCAATCACATATTTTTAAAATCAATCATATCTTCTTAACCTCATCTTTTTCAAAATAGTTTTCAATCAAATCTTTTTGAATTCTAATTTCAAAATCTTTTTCAAAAAAATCACTTGATTTCTTTTCCACTTTCATTTTCGAAAATCAAGTAGTGTTTTTCAAAATATTTTCAAAATCCTTTACTTAATTTTCGAAAATTACTTCCCTTCTTCTCACATCCTTCTATTTATGGACTAACACTATTCCTTAATGCAAAATTCGAACTCCATCTCCTTTGATAAGTTCGAATTTTCTACTTCTGTCTTCTACTCTTCTTTTCCTCTGACACTTCAAGGAATCTCTATACTGTGACATAGAGGATTCCACAATTTTCTTGTTCCCTTCTCTTTCTTATGAGCAGGAGCAAAGACAAAAGCATTCTTGTTGAGCCTGATCCTGAACCTGAAAGGACCTTGAAGAGAAAGCTAAGAGAAGCCAAAGCACAACTCTCTTTAGAGGACCTGACCGAATTCTTCAAAGAAGAAGAACACATGGCAGCCGAAAACAACAATGCAAACAATGCAAGGAAGGTGCTGGGTGACTTTACTGCACCTACTCCCGACTTCTATGGGAGAAGCATCTCTATCCCTGCCATTGGAGCAAACAACTTTGAGCTTAAGCCTCAATTAGTTTCTCTAATGCAACAGAATTGCAAGTTCCATGGACTTCCAATGGAAGATCCTCATCAGTTTTTAGCTGAGTTCTTGCAAATCTGTGACACAGTCAAGACTAATGGGGTTGACCCTGAGGTCTACAGACTGATGCTATTCCCTTTTGCTGTAAGAGACAGAGCTAGGATATGGTTGGACTCACAACCTAAAGATAGCCTGGACTCTTGGGAAAAGCTAGTCAATGCCTTCTTGGCAAAGTTCTTTCCACCTCAAAAATTGAGTAAGCTTAGAGTGGAAGTCCAAACCTTCAGACAGAAGGATGGAGAATCCCTCTATGAAGCTTGGGAAAGATACAAACAATTAATCAGAAAATGTCCCTCAGACATGCTTTCTGAATGGAGCATCATAGGTATTTTCTATGATGGTCTCTCTGAACTATCCAAGATGTCTTTGGATAGCTTTGCTGGAGGATCTCTTCATCTGAAGAAGACGCCTACAGAGGCTCAAGAACTGATTGAAATGGTTGCAAATAACCAATTCATGTACACTTCTGAAAGGAATCCTGTGAACAATGGGACTAATCAGAAGAAAGGAGTTCTTGAGATTGATGCTCTGAATGCCATATTGGCTCAGAACAAAATATTGACTCAACAAGTCAAGTTGATCTCTCAAAGTCTGTCTAGAATGCAAAATGCACCAAGCAGTACTAAGGATGCTTCATCTGAAGAAGAAGCCTATGATCCTGAGAACCCTTCAATAGAAGAGGTGAATTACCTAGGAGAACCCTATGGAAACACCTATAATTCTTCATGGAGAAATCACCCAAATTTCTCATGGAAGAATCAAGAGAGACCTCAACAAGGTTTCAACAACAATAATGGTGGAAGAAACAGGTTTAGCAATGGCAAGCCTTTTCTATCATCTTCTCAGCAACAGACAGAGAGTTCCAAGCAGAACACCTCTGACTTAGCAACCATGGTCTCTGATCTAATCAGAACCACTCAAAGTTTCATGACTGAAACAAGGTCCTCCATCAGAAATTTGGAAGGACAAGTGGGTCAGCTGAGCAAGAAAATTACTGAACTCCCTCCTAGTACTCTCCCAAGCAATACTGAAGAAAATCCAAAAGGAGAGTGCAAAGCCATTAACATGGCCGAATTCTGGGAGGAAGAAGAGGCAGTGAACGCCACTGAGGAAGACCTCACTGGACGTCCACTGGCCTCCATTGAGTTCCCCAATGAGGAACCATGGGAATTCGAGGCTCAAAATGAGACCATAGAGATTCCATTGGATTTACTTCTGCCATTCATGAGCTCTGATGAGTATTCTTCCTCTGAAGAGGAAGAGTATGTCACTGAAGAGCAAGTTGCTAAATACCTAGGAGCAATCATGAAGCTAAATGACAAGTTATTTAGAAATGAGACTTGGGAGGATGAACCCCCTTTGCTCACCAAAGAACTGGATGACTTGTCTAGGCAGAAACTGCCTCAAAAGAGGCAGGATCCTGGGAAGTTTTCAATACCTTGTACCATAGGCACCATGACCTTCAAGAAGGCTCTGTGTGACTTAGGGTCAAGTGTAAACCTCATGCCCCTCTCTGTAATGGAGAAGCTAGGGATCTTTGAGGTATAAGCTGCAAGAATCTCACTAGAGATGGCAGACAACTCAAGAAAACAAGCTCATGGACTTGTAGAGAATGTTTTGGTTAAGATTGAAGACCATTACATCCCTACTGATTTCATAGTCCTAGAGACTGGGAAGTGCATGGATGAATCCATCATCCTTGGCAGACCCTTCCTAGCCACAGCAAAAGCTGTGATTGATGTTGATAGAGGAGAGTTGATCATTCAAGTGAATGAAGAATCCTTGGTGTTTAAGGCCCAAGGATATCCCTCTATCACCATGAAGAAGAAGCATAAAGAGCTTCTCTCAAAACAGAGCCAAACAGAGCCCCCACAGTCAAACTCTAAGTTTGGTGTTGGGAGGCCACAACCAAACTCTAAGTTTGGTGTTGAACCCCCACATTCAAACTCTAAGTTTGGTGTTGGGAGGTTCCAACATAGCTCTGAGCATTTCTGAGGCTCCATGAGAGTCCTCTGTCAAGCTAATGACATTAAAGAAGCGCTTGTTGGGAGGCAACCCAATGTTTTATAATTAACTATTTCCTTTTGTTATTTTATCTTTTTTTGTAGGTTGATGATCATGAGAAGTCACAAAATCAATGAAAAAAACAAAAACAGAATGAAAAAAAGGAAGAAAAATAGCACACCCTGGAGGAAGAACCCACTGGCGTTTAAACACCAGTGAGGCTAGCAGTTGGGCGTTTAACGCCCAGTCTGGCACCATTCTGGGCGTTTAACGCCAGAAAGGGGCACCAGACTGGCGTTAAACGCCAGAAAAGGGCAAGAACCTGGCGTTAAACGCCAGGAATGGGCACCAGCCCGGCGTTTAACGCCAGAAATGGCTCAAAACGTGATTTTGAATGCCATTTGGTGCAGGGATGACTTTTCCTTGACACCACAGGATCTGTAGACACCACAGGATCCCCACCTACCCTACCACTCTCTCTCTCTTCTTCACCAATCACCTCAACACCTCTTCCCCAAAAACCCCTCACCTATCAAATCCATTCTTTTTCTTCACCACTCACATCCATCCTTCATAAAACCCCACCAACACCTCCATTCAAATTCAAACCACTTTCATCTTGTTGCTTAGATTAGGTATTTTTTTTCGAAATTCTTGAAGATGAATTCTAGAGTTTCATGATGATTTGTTGAAGTCTGGCTGGCTGAGAAGCCATGTCTAATCTCATTGGACCGAGGTTTCAACTTATCATCACAAGAGCTTGTTGATTTTCATCAATCTTGCTTTTGGAGCAGTGATCTGCTAAGGCTTGGCTGGCCTCTGGCCATGTCTAGTGTTTTGGACCGAAGCTTTCTTTGAAAGCTTGGCTGGCTGTGAAGCCATGTCTAATTCCTGGACCGGAGTCTTAGACTAACATTGCACTGATTCCTGGAATTATCATTAAGAATTTTGATACCTTTTTTCACTTAATTTTCGAAAAACACAAAAAAAAAATCAAAAAAATCATAAAACCCAAAAATTTCTTGTTTGAGTCTGGTGTCTCATTTTAAGTTAGGTGTCAATTGCATGCATTCATTCATGTGTCTTAGTAAACTTCAGAATGTTCTTGATGATTTACTTGCTCTGATCTTTGAATTCTATTGACTTGAAGTGTTTTGTGTGTCTCATATGCATTCTCATATTGTTAGTGTCAATGGTATACAAACTGCTAAGTTTGGTGTCTTGCATGCATTGTTATTTGATTTTAGTTGCATTTTGATTTTTCCTTATTATTAAAAATCCAAAAATATTTTTAATTTGTGTCTTTTCAAGTCAATAATACAGAGAATTGAAGATTCAGAACATACAGCAGAGGAATTGCACAGAAAAAGCTGGGCGTTCAAAACGCCCAGTGAAGAAGGACAGACTGGCGTTTAAACGCCAGCCAGGATACCTGGTTGGGCGTTTAACGCCCAAAAGGGTATAGTTTTGGGCGTTAAACGCCAGAATGTGCACCATTCTGGGCGTTTAACGCCAGAATGGCACAAGGGGGAGGATTTTGTTTTCAAATCAATTTTTTTCAAGTTTTCAAAGTTTTTCAAAATCAAATCTTTTTCAAATCATATCTTTTCAATCAAATGTTTTCAAAATCAATTTCTTTCCTTTTTCAAAGATACTTGCTATCAATTAATGATTTGATTCAACATTTCAAGTATGTTGCCTTTTCTGTTGAGAAAGGTTTAATGTTTGAATCATATCTTTTCTTGATAGCCAAGTTATTAATTTTTAAAATCAAATCTTTTTAAAATTGTTTTCAAATCATATTTTCTCAATCACATATTTTTAAAATCAATCATATCTTCTTAACCTCATCTTTTTCAAAATAGTTTTCAATCAAATCTTTTTGAATTCTAATTTCAAAATCTTTTTCAAAAAAATCACTTGATTTCTTTTCCACTTTCATTTTCGAAAATCAAGTAGTGTTTTTCAAAAATATTTTCAAAATCCTTTACTTAATTTTCGAAAATTACTTCCCTTCTTCTCACATCCTTCTATTTATGGACTAACACTATTCCTTAATGCAAAATTCGAACTCCATCTCCTTTGATAAGTTCGAATTTTCTACTTCTGTCTTCTACTCTTCTTTTCCTCTGACACTTCAAGGAATCTCTATACTGTGACATAGAGGATTCCATAATTTTCTTGTTCCCTTCTCTTTCTTATGAGCAGGAGCAAAGACAAAAGCATTCTTGTTGAGCCTGATCCTGAACCTGAAAGGACCTTGAAGAGAAAGCTAAGAGAAGCCAAAGCACAACTCTCTTTAGAGGACCTGACCGAATTCTTCAAAGAAGAAGAACACATGGCAGCCGAAAACAACAATGCAAACAATGCAAGGAAGGTGCTGGGTGACTTTACTGCACCTACTCCCGACTTCTATGGGAGAAGCATCTCTATCCCTGCCATTGGAGCAAACAACTTTGAGCTTAAGCCTCAATTAGTTTCTCTAATGCAACAGAATTGCAAGTTCCATGGACTTCCAATGGAAGATCCTCATCAGTTTTTAGCTGAGTTCTTGCAAATCTGTGACACAGTCAAGACTAATGGGGTTGACCCTGAGGTCTACAGACTGATGCTATTCCTTTTTGCTGTAAGAGACAGAGCTAGGATATGGTTGGACTCACAACCTAAAGATAGCCTGGACTCTTGGGAAAAGCTAGTCAATGCCTTCTTGGCAAAGTTCTTTCCACCTCAAAAATTGAGTAAGCTTAGAGTGGAAGTCCAAACCTTCAGACAGAAGGATGGAGAATCCCTCTATGAAGCTTGGGAAAGATACAAACAATTAATCAGAAAATGTCCCTCAGACATGCTTTCTGAATGGAGCATCATAGGTATTTTCTATGATGGTCTCTCTGAACTATCCAAGATGTCTTTGGATAGCTTTGCTGGAGGATCTCTTCATCTGAAGAAGACGCCTACAGAGGCTCAAGAACTGATTGAAATGGTTGCAAATAACCAATTCATGTACACTTCTGAAAGGAATCCTGTGAACAATGGGACTAATCAGAAGAAAGGAGTTCTTGAGATTGATGCTCTGAATGCCATATTGGCTCAGAACAAAATATTGACTCAACAAGTCAAGTTGATCTCTCAAAGTTTGTCTAGAATGCAAAATGCACCAAGCAGTACTAAGGATGCTTCATCTGAAGAAGAAGCCTATGATCCTGAGAACCCTTCAATAGAAGAGGTGAATTACCTAGGAGAACCCTATGGAAACACCTATAATTCTTCATGGAGAAATCACCCAAATTTCTCATGGAAGAATCAAGAGAGACCTCAACAAGGTTTCAACAACAATAATGGTGGAAGAAACAGGTTTAGCAATGGCAAGCCTTTTCCATCATCTTCTCAGCAACAGACAGAGAGTTCCAAGCAGAATACCTCTGACTTAGCAACCATGGTCTCTGATCTAATCAGAACCACTCAAAGTTTCATGACTGAAACAAGGTCCTCCATCAGAAATTTGGAAGGACAAGTGGGTCAGCTGAGCAAGAAAATTACTGAACTCCCTCCTAGTACTCTCCCAAGCAATACTGAAGAAAATCCAAAAGGAGAGTGCAAAGCCATTAACATGGCCGAATTCTGGGAGGAAGAAGAGGCAATGAACGCCACTGAGGAAGACCTCACTGGACGTCCACTGGCCTCCATTGAGTTCCCCAATGAGGAACCATGGGAATCCGAGGCTCAAAATGAGACCATAGAGATTCCATTGGATTTACTTCTGCCATTCATGAGCTCTGATGAGTATTCTTCCTCTGAAGAGGAAGAGTATGTCACTGAAGAGCAAGTTGCTAAATACCTTGGAGCAATCATGAAGCTAAATGACAAGTTATTTGGAAATGAGACTTGGGAGGATGAACCCCCTTTGCTCACCAAAGAACTGGATGACTTGTCTAGGCAGAAACTGCCTCAAAAGAGGCAGGATCCTGGGAAGTTTTCAATACCTTGTACCATAGGCACCATGACCTTCAAGAAGGCTCTGTGTGACTTAGGGTCAAGTGTAAACCTCATGCCCCTCTCTGTAATGGAGAAGCTAGGGATCTTTGAGGTACAAGCTGCAAGAATCTCACTAGAGATGGCAGACAACTCAAGAAAACAAGCTCATGGACTTGTAGAGAATGTTTTGGTTAAGATTGAAGACCATTACATCCCTACTGATTTCATAGTCCTAGAGACTGGGAAGTGCATGGATGAATCCATCATCCTTGGCAGACCCTTCCTAGCCACAGCAAAAGCTGTGATTGATGTTGATAGAGGAGAGTTGATCATTCAAGTGAATGAAGAATCCTTGGTGTTTAAGGCCCAAGGATATCCCTCTATCACCATGAAGAAGAAGCATGAAGAGCTTCTCTCAAAACAGAGCCAAACAGAGCCCCCACAGTCAAACTCTAAGTTTGGTGTTGGTGATGCAATTGCATATTTGTTATATTAGCTAGTTAGTTTAGTTGGTTTTAGCTTAATTTCACTCATTTTCTCTAAATAAACAAGTCCTTTTATGAGTTTTGTCTTCATGCATGAGAATACCAAGGAACATGTTGATTCTAGCCAAATTCATGCAAATGATTTAAGGAATACATACATGAATGAGTATGAATGAATCTCATGAAATTTATTGCATGAATTGGTAAGACTTTGAAGCTATTTCCCTTGTTGATGATAGGTGATGAAACAAGAAAGCATGGAAGCAAGAATGATGCAAGCTGGGCAAGAAGAAGAGAAGTTGTTGGCGTTGCCAACTTGGAGAAAGGGTGCGTGTTTGAAGGTAACGCCAGGCAGCCCTGGAGAGCAAATGTTGGCGTTGCCAACTTGGAGAAAGGAGTGAGTGTTTGATGGCAACGCAGTTAATCAAAGAGCTGAGCCAAGGAGAGCTCGAGGGCGTTGCCAACGTGGGAATGAAGAAGCGTTATTCAAGGCAACGCACACAAGCAAGGCTTGGCCAGGAGGAGATTAAGCTGGCGTTGCCAACGCCAGGAACAAGGGAAGTGTTCCTTGACAACGCACACAAGCAAACTTGGCCCAAGAGGAGGAGAAGCTGGCGTTGCCAATGCCAAGAACCATAGGCGTTATTCAAGGCAACGCCAAGCAATCTTGGGGAGCTAGTTTAGAGCCTCGAGCACGTTGCCAGCCTAGAGATGAGGGGCGTGTTTGAGGACAACGCAGGCAAACAACGCTGAATGGAAAACTTGGCCCAGGAAAAGGAGATGCACGTTGCCAACGCCAAGTTATGAAGGCGTGTTCCTTGGCAACGTAGCAAGCAACCTTGGCACCAAAGGGGAGCTCGAGCACGTTGTTGAGCTAGGAACCATGGGCGTGTTCCTTGGCAACGCATGCAAGTTAGGAGTATGGGCACACGAGAGCGTTGCTAACTTGGAAATGAACTGGCGTGTTCTTCAACAACGCCAGGGACAAGATCTTGGGCCAGCAAATAGAAGCACGTTGCCAATGCCACTTGCATTGGCATGTTTTAAGGCAACGCCAGGAAGGAATACTTGGCTAGGCACCAAGTCTTGGATCCCAACCACGTTGCCAACGCTAGGAAGCATAGGCGTGTTCAAGGACAACGCCAAGCAACAAGCATAGAGCCTTGAGGAAGGCTCGAGCACGTTGCCAACGCCAGCTTCCAAAGGCGTGTTTGAGGGCAACGCAGCAAGCAAAATTTGGCAAGGAAGCTCACATGAAGAAGCACTCGAGCACGTTGCCAACGCCAGCCTCCAAAGGCGTTATCTAAGGCAACGTGACAAGCAAAATTGAAGGCTAGAGATGAGCCCTGGAGGGAGCACGGGCACGTTGCCAACGTGCTAGCAAGGAGGCGTGCTTGGTGACAATGCCAGCCTCATGTCTCTGCTTTGGGAGGCTAGGCACATTGCCAACTTGGGAGGATAGGTGCGTTTTTGGCAACAACTTGGCAGCTTGATCTTACCTTCTTTGAGGAAGCATAACTTGAGCTAGGAAAGTCCAATTGAGGTGATTCCAGTGGCATTGGAAAATAGACATCAAGAGCTTTCCAACGATGTATAATAGTTCATATTGAAGCAGAAGGTTGACACTCAAATTCTGGGCTACATTTAGCATGAAAGTAGAGCCAAGAAGAGGAAAAGCAAGTTGTTAGCAACAACTTGGGCTAGCAACGCCCAAGTCTGAAAGTTCACTCCCAGGAAAACACCATGCACGTTGCCAACGTGCATTAAGCCTAGAGTTATTGCCAATAACGCCCCTCAATGGGCCAGAATTGTTGCCAACTTGCTCTGCTTCCTCTACTCCTCACAAAGGCCAGCAACTTCTTCAATTGAACCAGAAATTCAACAAAGAGAAAGCCCACATTGCTAGCCCAATTGAAGATCTTTGAAGGAGTTTTAGGACTAATATAAATAGAGATTGAGTTTGTACTTTAGGAGGACTTTGGACACTTAGCATTATACACTTTTAGCACTTTATTTGGAGAACTCAATAGCACTTCCGGGAGGATACCCGGAGAGCTATTTTTGGCTTTCTTTTGGAACTTTTCTTTGGGGAATTTTAAGTTTTAAGCATTTCCTTATTCTTCTTCTTCTTTTCTTTACACTTAGTTTAATTTTTGTTGATAGCAATTATGGTTGAAATTGGAGCTATGATTCACTAAACCCCATTCATTAGGGGGAAGACCTCTGCTTGTTTGAATGTATTGATGAACTCCTCTTTTCCTCCTCAATTCAAGTGGTTAATCCAAAGAGGAAACTCTTGTTCTTCAAAGATTCAACCACCATCGAGAGAGGGGTTAATCTATGTGAATTGTGTGGTGAATTTGAGGAATGAGCCACATAATTCAGTTTAGAGTTCATCCTTTCATGATTCCCTTGATCAATACACCTTGGTTAGTATGTGAGATGTAACTTTCCTTGGTTGAGATTATGGGAGTTGTGTGGCTGGAATAGAATTGAGCTTCATCTCTTCTCGTGAACACTTAGATCACGAGAGTGGCAATTGGTTATGTTGAGAGAAATTGAATCACCAAGAGATTGGGATTCAATTACCCACTTGCCATGGATCTATACCCATGATTGAGAAGGATTTGACTAACATCAATTCATGAAAACTTGCATCTCTGATCCCTAATGATCCTCTCCATCATTAATTCTTATTTCTTTTACCTCTAGTTGTTTGACTACCCATAACCCAATTCCCTTTTACATTCGGTCAATTTATTATTCTTGTTATCTACATTCTGTTCCTTTAATCCTTGCTATTTACTTTTATGTTCTTTGAATTTCTACAACCTTTAATTCCTTGCAATTTATCTTTGATGTTATTTAAGTTTCTTGCACTTTAAGTTTCAGTTATTTACTTTCATTTTATTTCTCTATTCTAGTTCTTTACATTCCTTGCCATTTAAGTTCCTGTAATTAAGTTCAAAAATCAAAATGCTCATGAAATCAAAACTATGTTTGCTTGACTAAATTTACCATTTAACTAAAGTTGCTTAATCTACCAATCTCCGTGGGATCGACCTCACTCTTAGTGAGTTTTATTACTTGATACGACCCGGTATACTTGCCGGTTATACGTGAAACTTAATTTTTACGTATCAAGTTTTTGGCGCCGTTGCCGGGGATTGGAAAAGATTGACAATGATTAAGTGAAAGGTGGTTTAGATTAAGCAATTTTTTTTGTGTTTTTTTTGCTAAGCCCACTAACTGTTTGATACTTTGTTTCACTAACTCCAATTCCACTCTAGTTCTAGAATAGTTCACTTGTGATTTTGGTTTTGTTTGTGTATGTCAGGAGCTAATAGACTTAATACTGAGGACGAGAGAACCCTCCGAAGGAGAAGAAGAGCAGAAAGAGGAAAGGGAATAGTTGGTGAAGAGGAGTCAGAGGGAGAAGATCAAGTCATGGAGGATGAGATGCACAATCCTCCTGGAGGGGTCAACAATAATGATGGACAACCTAGAAGGGTGCTATCCTCTTATACCATCCCTGATCCAAGACATTGTGGAAGCAGTATTGCCACTCCAAGTGTTCAGGCCAATAACTTTGAGTTAAAACCCCAACTCATCACTTTGGTACAAAACAATTGCTCCTATGGAGGGGGACCTCTTGAAGACCCAAATCAACATTTGTCTGTTTTTCTGAGGATATGCAACACAGTGAAGACAAATGGAGTGCATCCAGATGTCTACAAACTGCTGCTATTCCCATTCTCTTTGAGGGACAAGGCCACTCAATGGCTAGAGTCATTCCCCAAGGAAAGCCTCGACAATTGGAATGATCTGATGGGCAGATTTCTAGCAAAGTTCTACCCACCTCAAAGAATCATCAAGTTGAAGACAGAGGTTCAAACTTTCAGGCAAATGGAAGGGGAGTCATTGTATGAAGCCTGGGAAAGATATAAGGCACTAATGAGAAGATGTCCACCTGATATGTTTAGTGACTGGGTCAAACTCCAAAACTTCTATGAAGGTTTAAGCTTAGAAGCAAGGAAGGGGCTAGACTACTCATCAGGAGGATCACTCAACATGATGAAAACTGCTGAGGAGGCTCAAGACCTCATTGAGATTGTGGCAAACAATCAGTATTATTACTCATCAGAGAGGCAACATAACCCGGCCCCAAAGAAAGGCGTAATGGAGCTTGAAGGTGTTGACGCTATCTTGGCACAAAATAAGTTAATGCACCAACAAATCCAACAACAAATGGAAATGATAACAAAGAGAATGGATGGTTTCCAGCTAGCATCAGTGAACACAACAAATCAACCATCACTTGAATGGAGCCAAGGTGAAGGGACCACTGTTGAACAGCCACAAGAACAAGTTCAATACATGCAAAATACTTCAAATTCTCAGGACGACTTTCATGGTGATACATACAACTCCTCTTGGAAAAATCATCCCAATCTAAGGTGGGGTGAAAACCATTGGCAAAAGAACAACAGCCACAACCACACCCGTAACACAAACAACCAAAATCACCATGCCACCAACACTAACCAATATAGAAAAACACAAAACACATATCAACCACCTCATAATAACTCACAAACTCACCAAAGCAACTTTTCTGCACCAACATCCAACGCACAGAATTACCACACTAATCCACCCAACAACTTTCAACAACAATCAACCCCCATCATATCCCCAATTGACCATCATGAGACTAGAATTTCAAGTCTTGAAGCAACCTTGCAAGCACTTGCTCAAACCACTCAAGCCTTAGCTAAGGGACAAAAGGAACATGAGGTCACCATGAAGAATATTGAGAGACAAGTGGGACAATTAGCCAAACAAGCTGAGCGACCAACCAATGTTCTCCCAAGTGACACAATACCCAACCCAAGAGAAGAATGTAAAGCTCTGCAGTTAAGGAGTGGCAAGGTAGTTGGTGAAAGTTCGAATAAAGAAGCAATAAAACCCAAAGAGCAAGACACAGTGGAAATTCATGTGGAAAGGCAAGATGAAGAAAAGGCTTCAACATCTAACAAAGGCAAAGAAGTTGTCAAGCCACAAGGCAACCCACCCAGACAAAGAAGCAACCATGATAGCTAGGTCGGGTGCTTTTCTTGTCCGGGTGTCTCATTAAAAAACCCTTGTAGGGAAAAAGAGTACACCTCGGTTTAAGTTTTTCTAGCTGTAGTATCGTCTTAGATTACAGGCGTGCCAGGCCCTGGGCAACTCATTGCCTTCTAGGTCGGATACTTTGTAATAGCCTGTTCCTAAGACTTCTGTTACCTTGTAGGGCCCTTTCCAATTTGCAGCTAGCTTCCCTTCCCCCGACTTTTGTGTTCCGATGTCATTTCGGATCAGAATCAGGTCGTGAATTGAGAAGCTTCGTTTTATTACTTTCTGATTGTATCTGAGGGCCGTTCGCCGTTTTAAGGCTTCTTCTCGGATCCGGGCTTTTTCTCGGACCTCGGGGAGGAGGTCGAGTTCTTCCCTTTGTGCCTGTGGATTACCTTCTTCGTTGTAGAAGATGACTCTGAGTGACCCTTCATCTATTTCGATAGGAATCATCGCCTCCATCCCGTAAGCTAGTCGGAATGGCGATTCTCCCGTTGTAGAGTGTGGGGTTGTCCGATATGCCCATAGCACCTGGGGGAGCTCCTCGGCCCATGCCCCTTTGACCTCTTGGAGTCTTCGTTTTAACCCAGCCAAGATGACTTTATTTGCGGCCTCCGCTTGTCCATTGGCTTGTGGGTGCTCGACTGAGGTGAACTGCTGTTTGATTTTTAGCTCGGCCGCCAAGTTTTGAAAACTTGTGTCTGTGAACTGTGTTCCATTGTCTGTGGTGATGGAGTAGGGGACTCCGAACCTTGTGACGATGTTTTTATATAGGAATTTGCGGCTTTTCTGAGCCGTGATGGTGGCCAAGGGTTCAGCTTCGATCCACTTTGTGAAGTAGTCGACCCCTACTATGAGGTATTTGACTTGCCCCGGTCCTTGAGGGAATGGGCCGAGTAGGTCAAGTCCCCATTTTGCGAAGGGCCATGGTGCGGTGACGCTGATAAGGTCTTCAGGTGGTGCTTTGTGAAAATTGGCGTGCTTTTGGCAGGGGGGCATATTTTCACAAATTCCGTTGCGTCTCTTTGCAAGGTCGGCCAATAGAATCCGGCTCGGACTACTTTCTTGGATAATGCTCGAGCTCCGAGGTGGTTCCCACACATGCCTCCGTGGACTTCTTCGAGGACGCTCTTTGTTTCTGAGGTCGGGACACACCTAAGGAGGGGATTTGAGAATCCCCTTCTGTATAATATGTCGTGAATTAGTGTATAATTCTGGGCGTCTTTCGTGAGTCTTCTAGCTTCCTTCCTTTCGGCGGGGAGAGTTCCTGACTTCAGGTAGTTGAGTATGGGGGTCATCCACCCTTGTTGTTGGTTGGATATGTTTAGCGCTTCTTCCTCTCTTAGCACGGAGGGAAATTGCAAGGTTTCCTGGAGGAGACTTCTGTTGTTGCCTCCGGGCTTGGTGCTGGCGAGCTTTGAGAGGGCGTCTGCCTGGGCGTTTTGTTCCCGAGGTATGTGCTGAATCTGTATTTCTGAAAAGTGGCGTAGTTGCGCCTATGTTTGGTCCAGGTATTTTTTCATAGTGGGGTCTTTGGCCTGGTAGCTTCCATTTACTTGTGATGTGACGACCTGGGAGTCGCTGAAGATCGTGATTTTTTGGGCTCCGACCTCTCCGGCTAGCTTTAGACCTGCTAGTAGGGCCTCGTATTCGGCTTGGTTATTCGAGGCCTGGAACTCGAATTTTAAGGATAGTTCTATCCGCGTTCCTTGGTCGCTTTCGAGTATAACCCCGGCTCTGCTTCCTGTTTTGTTTGAGGACCCGTCGACATACAGGTTCCACAAGAGTGGGGTTCCAGGGGTCTCAGTGTATTCTGCGATGAAGTCGGCTAGATACTGGGATTTTATGGCAGTCCGGGTTTCATAGTGGAGGTCGAACTCGGACAGCTCCACCGCCCATTGCAGTATTCGTCCTGCCAGGTCTGTTTTTTGGAGGATGTGTCTCATTGGTTGGTTCGTCCGCACTTTGATGGTGTGGGCTTGAAAGTAGGGACGGAGTCTCCGGGCTGTGAACACTAGGGCGTAGGCGAACCTTTCTATCTTCTGATAGTTTAATTCGGCCCCCTGTAGTACCTTGCTTACAAAGTATATGGGGTGTTGTCCTTGGTCATTTTCTCGTATTAACGCTGAAGCGACTGCTCGGTTCCCAACCGAGAGGTATAGTACGAGTTCTTCTCCCTTTAGAGGTCGGGTTAGGATTGGTGGCTGCCCGAGGAATTCCTTGAAGTCTTGAAAGGCCTTTTCGCATCCCGGGGTCCATGAGAAGGGTTTCCCTTTCTTTAGGAGTGAGTAGAGAGGTAGTGACCTTATCGCTGAGCCCGCCAAGAACCTTGATAGGGCGGCTAGCCTTCCATTCAGTTGTTGTACTTCCTTGACACAGGTCGGGCTCTTCATGTTGAGTATTGCTTGGCATTTGTCTGGGTTTGCTTCAATGCCCCTTTGAGTCAGCATGAAGCCTAAGAACTTTCCGGCTTCTGCGGCGAAGGTGCACTTTGTCGGGTTAAGTCTCATGTTGTGTTTTCTGAGGGTGCCGAAAACACTGGTGAGGTCGGTCAGCAAGTTTCTGTCTTCTTGTGTCTTTACCAGCATGTCGTCGACGTACACCTCCAGCTGTAGTCCGATGTGTTCTGAGAACACTTTGTTCATTAGCCTCTGGTAGGTTGCCCCTGCGTTCTTTAGCCCGAAGGGCATTACTACGTAGCAGTAGTTTGCCCTTGGGGTTATGAACGAGGTCTTTTCTTGGTCGGGTCTGTACATCGGGATTTGGTTGTATCCTGAGTATGCGTCCATGAAGGAGAGATATCTATAGCCTGAGGCTGCGTCTACTAATGCGTCGATGTTTGGTAGTGGATATGGGTCTTTGGGGCAAGCTTTGTTGAGGTCTGTGTAATCGACGCACATCCTCCATTTTCCGTTGGGCTTTTTTACCAGGACCACGTTTGCGAGCCATAGGGGGTATTTTACTTCCCTAATGAACCCTGCATCTAGTAGTGCTTGCACTTGTTCTTCTATTGCTTGCATGCGCTCGGGTCCGAGCTTCCGGCGTCTTTGTTGGATAGGCCGGGATCCCGGGTAAACCGATAGCTTATGGCACATCAGGTCGGGGCTTATGCCTGGCATGTCGGAGGCTTTCCAGGCGAAGAGGTCGGAATTCTCCCTTAAGAGGGCTATGAGTCCCTCTTTTAGGCCCGTTTCGAGGTTTGCTCCTATGCTTGTTGTTTTTTCAGGTGTGTTCCCAATCTGGACTTTTTCGGTTTCTCCCTCTGGTTGTGGCCGGAGGTCTTCTCGGGATTGAACTCGTCCGAGTTCTATTGTGTTGACCTCTTTCCCTTTTTGTCCCTTTAGGCTCAGGCTTTCGTTGTAGCATCGCCGTGCTAGTTTTTGGTCGCCTTTTAGAGTAGCGATCCCCTTTGTGGTGGGGAACTTCATACAGAGGTGTGGGGTCGAGACTATAGCTGCTAGTCTGTTTAGGGTTGGTCGCCCAATGAGGGCATTGTATGCTGAAGTGATGTCGACTATAATGTAGTCGATGCTTAATGTTTTAGATTGCTCGCCTCTTCCAAAGGTAGTGTGTAGCGAGACGTATCCTAAGGGATGGATCGGAGTGTCCCCTAGTCCAAATAGGTTGGTGGGGTAGGCCTTTAGTTCCTTTTCTTCAAGCCCGAGCTTGTCGAAGGCCGTTTTGAACAGGATATCTGCTGAGCTTCCCTGGTCAATCAGGGTTCGATGTAAGTTGGCGTTTGCTAGGATAATGGTGATTACCATTGGATCGTCGTGTCCGGGAATTATCCCTTGAGCATCTTCTCGGGTGAATGAAATAGTAGGTAATTCGGGCAGGGGACTGTCTTCTCGGACGTGATAGATTTCTTTGAGGTGTCTTTTTCGTGAGGATTTGGACGTTCCCCCGCCTGCGAAGCCTCCATTTATCATGTGAACATGTCTTTCAGGGGTTCGTGGGGGTTGTTCGGCCCGATCTTCGTTGTCACTCTGACGATTGGATTTTTGACGGTTTAGAATTTCTCAAACAAAATCTCGTTGCAAAGTATAGTTTCTAAACCAACAATAATCCTTTCATACAAAAATTTGTTTGTCACAAGTACAAACCCCTAAAATCTATAAACCGAAGTATTTAAACCTCGGGTCGTTCTCCCTAGGACTTACAATAAAGTGTTTTGTTATTGGTTGTGAGTTATTTTGGGGTTTTAGATGAGAAACATGAATAGTAAATGGTAAGAAAACTTTATTAAGAAAATAGTCTTGGCAAGATTTGATTATCAAGAATCTTCATCATTATCACTAGCCACAAGTATGGTAGTTGCAAGGATTAATCCCACTTAGTCATCCTTAAATCAATTAACAAAGGAAAGTCAAGTGAGTTATATCTGATGACAAGTCATCATATACCCATTTTTCAAGCTAATTTCACTTGTTTTGTTAGCATTTATGCACTTTCTTGCATCCTAAGTTAGTGATTTGGAGTGAAAATGCATAACTTCTATAAATCAAGCAACCACTATGAAATTAATGTTAAATCATGAGGTTTAAGCTAATTTTAATTGCATTTTAATTGATTTATAAGCCTCTTGAATTTAGTGATACTTTGAGTGGTTGTTTGGTTTATTATAGGTGAAGAAAAGAAAAGAAAATGAAAAGCGTGGCATAAAAAGTGTAGCCAAAGAAAGAAAAGCGTGGCCGAATCAAGATGAAGCGTGTCGCAACTCATAGGGGAAGCAACCTTGCCCTCCACAAGGGCAGAATGCCCTCTAGGAGGGCAGCATTAAGTGACCAAGCAAGCATAGGCAACTCTGCCCTGCCCACTCCAAGGGCAGAGCACAAAATGGTGCCTTGGAGCCAAGAGAAGCAAACTCTGCCCTGCCCTTGTGGAGAGCAGGATCGGGCTCCATGAGGAAGAAAATTAAGGCAAAAATATCAACTATGCAAGCCACAAGGTTCGAACAAAGAACCATGAGGAAGCCAAGCCTTGAGACCCACTACCATGCCAAGAAGCCAAAAAAATAAAACAGCGTGTTTGCACTCTCCCAGGATCGAACCCAAGGCGTGAAGGAAGGACCCTGCCCTGCCCTTGGCGCGGGCAGGGCAGCAATTGAACTAGGCGCACCAACTTTGCTTCCTGGCGCACCAAGAACGCCCCCTGGCAGCACCATCCGCGCGCACAACGCTCCCTGGCGCACCAAAGCCTTCCTGCCCTGCCCTTGGCGCGGGCAGGGAGCATCCCACGCACCAACGTGCATCGCGCGCACGCGCGCGTTCCTCATCTGGCAGCACCAAGCGCACGCATGCCTCACGTTCTAGCGCACCAACCTTCCCGCCCTGCCCTTGGCGCGGGCAGGGCAGCCTCTGGCGCACCAACCTCGTGCCAAACGCGCACCACGCAGCACCAAGACGCATCATGGCCGCACCAACTCCAAGCACCAAGCATCAATTTTCTGCCCTGCCCTCCACAAGGGCAGGGCAGCCTCCTGGGAGTGGATTTCATGGGCCGAAAATTCAAATTAAATTCCCATTTGAATTCATTTCTTCACCAATCCAAAAGCCCATCCAAATCCCATCATCCAAGAATAGAAAGTGTATAAATAGGACTTAGTTTGATGTAATTAGGAAGGACTTTTGAGCTACCTTTATGCTCACTTTTGAATTTTTACTTTTACCTTGGCTTTTGAATATTCACTTTCACATTCCTTTGGAGCTTTGACTCTCTTGGAATTGTTCTTGAGAGAATTGGCCGAGACTTCAGAGGATCAAGGGAGAATTGATTGATCTCCTTCCTCAATTCCCTTGGGCAATTCTACTCTTCTGTTTTCTGAGTTGTGAATGTGTGAAATTGGGGAAATTCTGTCCCAATTCCCATTCTAGCTCTGTTTAAATTTGTTTTCTGCATAATTCACTTTCAATTCTGTTCTTCTATTGCTTCTTCTTTCATTTTCTGTCAATTGCTTAGTAACTTCAGATCTGGGAAGGAAATTGGGTTTTAGGCTCTGCTACCTAAGCCCTTGGGATCCTGAGATCACTTTTGGTTCTTCTATGAACCTTTACTGCACTTTAATTTCCTTGCTGTTTAAATTTCTGTTTGCTTCCAATTCAATTTCTGCTACCTTCATTACTGCAATTTACTTTTCCTTCGTTTAGATCCTGCAATCCCATTCCTCAATTCCCTTTTACATTCAAGCAATTTACATTACTTGCCATTTAAGTTACTGCAATTTACCTTTCTTGCACTTTAAGTTTCAGTTATTTAGTTTCTTGTTCTTTAAGATTCTGCAATTTTTCTTTCTTGCTCTCCAATTTACTGCCTATTTTCCTTCCCCCCTTTACATTTACTGTCATTTACTTTCTGTTAAACACAAATCACTCAACCAACACTTGATTTGCTTGACTAAACCACCTCTAAACTAAAATTGCTCAATCCTTCAATCCCTGTGGGATCGACCTCACTCTTGTGAGTTATTATTACTTGATGCGACCCGGTACACTTACCGGCGAGTTTTGTGTTGGATCGCTTTCCACACATCAAGTTTTTGGCGCCGTTGCCGGGGATTGAAATAGATTGACAATGATTAAGTGAAGTGGAGGTCTAGATTAAGCACTCTTTCTTTTCTGTTATTCTAACTCCTACTAATACACTAACTGTTTGAATTTTTGCTTAAACTAACCAAAACCTCATTCTAGCAATAGATTGAAGTTTTGTTAACTCTCTGGGTTTGTGTGTTTGTTGCTGTGTGTTTGTATGTCAGGTATAGGAAGATTTTCCCCTAACCATTCTGAAATTGATCAAAGGACTCTTCGGAGACTAAGAAGAGCTGAAAGAGGGAAGAATATTGTTGGAGAAGAAGAAGAATCTGAGGAAGAATTCCAAGATATGGAAGGAGATACCAATCACCCAGGAGGAGGAGCCAACAATGACCAACAGAGAAGAGTCTTGGCTTCATACACATTTGCAAATGCCAAGCACTGTGGGAGTAGCATTCTTCCTCCCAATGTCAATGCAAACAACTTTGAACTCAAGCCACAACTCATCACTCTGGTTCAAAACAATTGTTCTTTTGGAGGAGGGCCTTTGGAGGATCCAAACCAACATTTGTCTACTTTCTTGAGAATTTGTGACACAGTGAAAACAAATGGTGTACCTCCTGATAGCTATAAGTTGCTTCTCTTCCCATTCTCTCTCAGGGATAAAGCAACTCAATGGCTAGAGACCTTTCCAAAAGAAAGCATCAACACTTGGGATGACTTGGTGAGCAACTTCCTTGCCAAATTCTACCCTCCTCAAAGAGTCCTAAGGTTGAAGACAGAGGTTCAAACATTCACTCAATTGGAGGCCGAGAGCTTATATGAAGCATGGGAGAGATATAAGGCTCTATTGAGGAAGTGTCCACCAGAGATGTTCACTGAGTGGGACAAGCTACAAAACTTCTATGAAGGCCTCACTCTTAAAGCTCAAGAGGCTCTTGATCACTCTGCCGGAGGCTCTCTACAACTCATGAAAACCACAGAGGAAGCTCGAAACCTCATTGATATGGTGGCCAACAACCAATATTTCTTTGCTCATCAAAGACAACGCCAACCATCACAGAGAAGAGGAGTCATGGAGTTGGAAGGAGTTGATTCAATCTTAGCTCAAAACAAGATGATGCAGCAACAGATTCAACAACAATTTGAGCAAATGGCTAAGAGAATTGATGGCTTGCAAGTGGCAGCAGTGAGCACCACAAGCCAACCTCCAACCACTTGGGTGCAAAATGAAGAAACTCAAGAGGAGCAACAACAAGAGCAAGTTCAATACATGCACAACCAAAATCCTGGAACAAATGAAGTCTATGGTGACACCTACAATCCATCTTGGAAGAATCATCCCAACCTCAGATGGGGAGACAACCATAATCAAAACCAACAACCATGGCAAAGAAACACAGGCCAAAACAATTGGAAAAACACAAACCACAACCCCCAGCCAACCACTAACCAAAATTCATACAGAAAACCACAAAACAACTACCCAAATTCTAACCAATACCCACCCAATAACCACCCAACTAACCAAAACACTTATCCTCACCCATTAACACCCCAAAATCAACCCACCTCACAAGACTCACAGAGAATCACCCATCTAGAACAGCTCATGGAAAAACTGATGAAAAACCAAGAACTGACCACCAAGAATCAAGAAACTACCATGAAGAACTTAGAGAGGCAAATTGGCCAAATCTCTAAGAAGATCTCTGTTGAGAAACCATCAAGTTCACTACCTAGTGATACCATTCCCAACCCAAAGGAAGAATGCAAGGTGGTGCAACTGAGAAGTGGAAGGGTGTTAACAGAGGGTAACCAAGGAACAACAAAGAAGCTTATGGAGAATGACACTGAGCCAACAAAGAATGATGAAGCCATCAACAAAGACACAATAAGCAAAAGTGCTCCAGAAAAGCTCACAGAAGAAGATAACAAGCCACAGAAGTTGAAGCAAGGAAAGCAAATCATGGAAGAATCAAGCCCAAAACAACATCAAGTGGAGAAGAGCCCAACACCATCACTACCTTATCCACAAAGATTTCACAAGGAAACAAAAGATCAGCACTTCCACAAGTTTCTTGAGACTTTCAAGAAATTGGAAATTAACATACCTTTGGCAGAGGCTTTAGAGCAAATGCCCCTGTATGCTAAGTTTCTAAAAGAGCTCATCAACAAGAAAAGGGATTGGAATGAGAAGGAAACAGTGATGCTTAGTGAGGAATGTAGTGCCGTGCTCCAAAAGGGAATCCCACCAAAACTCAAGGATCCAGGGAGTTTTGTAGTGTCATGCACTATAGGCAAACTATCCTTGGATAAAGCCCTTTGTGATCTTGGAGCTAGTATTAACTTGATGCCTTTATCCATGATGAAAAAGCTTGCCATAGAAGAACTCAAACCCACCAAGATGTCACTGGTTATGGCAGACAGATCAATCAAGATACCAAATGGAATTGTGGAAAATTTGTTAGTAAAGGTTGGGAAGTTTATCTTCCCTGCAGATTTTGTAATCCTAGATACTGATGAGGAAGGCAACAATTCAATCATCTTGGGCAGACCATTTCTAGCAACTGCAAGAGCCATCATAGATGTGGAAAAAGGAGAAATGATTTTCAGAGTACACAATGAGCAGATGATCATCAATGTTTTTAAGTCAATGCAACACCCTCCAGAGCAGGAAGATCATTTGAGGGTGGATATGATAGAGAGCTTGGTGGAAGAAATGCTAGACAGTGATCAGCATGAGCAAGAAAAGGACAATCAAGAAACAATAGAGGAATATGTGGCTGAGGCTTTCATAAACAAAGAAGTGGAACCAAGCAAGAAAGAAGAGGTGCAAAAGCAAGAACTGAAGCCATTACCCTCTCATCTCAAATATGCATTTCTCGGAACTTCAGAAAACCTCCCGGTGATCATCAATTCATCCTTGACAAAGAAAGAAGAAGGAGAGCTTCTTGATGTTCTCAGAGCCCACAAGGATGCCTTAGGGTGGACCATTGACGACTTGAAAGGCATCAGCCCCACAGTATGCATGCATAAGATTCTTTTGGAAGACAATTCTAAAGCAGTAATTCAACCTCAAAGAAGACTAAATCCTACAATGAAGGAAGTTGTCCAAAAGGAAGTGATGAAGTTATGGAATGCAGGAATCATATATCCCATTTCCGATAGCTCATGGATAAGCCCAGTCCAAGTGGTACCAAAGAAAGGAGGGATGACAGTCATTACTAATGAGAAGAATGAACTCATTCCCACCAGAACAGTGACAGGATGGAGGATGTGTATTGACTATAGAAAATTGAATGATGCCACACGCAAAGATCACTTCCCACTTCCTTTCATTGATCAAATGCTTGAGAGGTTGGCTGGCCATGCTTACTATTGCTTCCTTGATGGTTATTCTGGGTATAATCAGATAGTGGTGGATCCAAAAGACCAAGAGAAGACTTCATTCACATGCCCTGTTGGAGTTTTTGCTTATAGAAGAATGCCATTCGGATTATGCAATGCCCCAGCCACTTTTCAAAGGTGTATGCTTTCCATTTTCTCAGATATGGTTGAAAAATTTTTAGAGGTTTTCATGGATGACTTCTCTGTTTTTGGTGATAATTTCAAGACTTGCTTAAACCATCTAACTCTTGTTTTGAAACGGTGCCAAGAAACTAATTTGGTTTTGAATTGGGAGAAGTGCCATTTCATGGTACCTGAGGGGATTGTTCTTGGTCATAAAGTTTCAAGAAGAGGAATAGAGGTTGACAAGGCAAAAGTGGAAATAATAGAAAAACTCCCTCCACCAACTAATGTGAAATCTGTCAGAAGTTTCTTGGGGCATGCAGGTTTTTATAGAAGGTTTATCAAAGATTTTTCTAAAATAGCCAAACCTTTGAGTAATCTTTTGATGATTGATCAACCTTTTGTTTTTGATAAAGATTGCCAGCATGCTTTTGAAACTTTAAAACAGAAACTCACAACAGCACCAATTATCACACCTCCTGATTGGAACTTACCATTTGAACTCATGTGTGATGCAAGTGAAATTGCAATTGGTGCTGTACTTGGACAGAAGAAGGGAAACTTGCATCATGTCATATATTATGCAAGTAAAGTATTAAATGAAGCCCAAAAAAATTACACCACAACAGAGAAGGAATTGTTAGCTGTGGTTTATGCATTTGATAAGTTTAGATCATACTTGATAGGATCTAAAATTGTGGTTTATACTGATCATGCTGCTCTCAAGTATTTGATGTCAAAACAGGATGCTAAACCAAGGCTTATCAGATGGATTCTGCTCTTACAGGAATTTGACATTGAGGTGAGGGACAGAAAAGGCACTGAAAATCTAGTTGCTGATCATTTGTCAAGGCTGCCATCAGAGACAATTCAAAAAGCTTCATTACCTGTGAATGAAAGCTTTCCAGATGAACATCTCATGCAAATCCAACAAACACCATGGTTTGCTGATATAGCAAACTACAAGGTGGGGAGAAAGATACCTCAAGAATTCACTAAACAACAAGTGAGGAAACTGATCAATGAAGCAAAGAAGTTATTGTGGGATGAACCCTATCTGTTCAGAAGATGCTCTGATGGAATAATCAGGAGATGTATTCCTGAAAGTGAAACAAAAGACATATTATGGCATTGCCATGGCTCAGCTTATGGAGGACACTTTGGTCCAGAAAGAACAGCAGCAAAGATTCTACAAAGTGGTTTCTATTGGCCAACCATCTTCAAAGATGCCAGGGAATTTGTCCATCAATGTAACGAATGCCAAAGAGCAGGAGGAATAACAAAAAGAAATGAGATGCCACAGAACTTCATCTTGGAAGTAGAATTGTTTGATCTATGGGGCATTGATTTCATGGGACCCTTTCCCCCTTCTTATTCATTCAATATATCTTGGTAGCAGTAGAGTATGTTTCAAAATGGGTGGAAGCCATAGCCACAACTACCTGTGATGCACAAGTGGTTCTTCAATTCTTGAAAAAGCACATCTTTACTAGATATGGAGTACCCAAGGGTCTCATCAGTGATGGTGGTGGCCATTTTTGTAATAGACAAATGGAGAAACTTCTCCACAAATATGGAGTTATTCATAAGGTAGCCACACCATATCATCCCCAAACTAATGGTCAAGCAGAATTAGCAAACAGGGAATTAAAGAAGATCCTAGAAAAAACAGTTGGTAGCACAAGAAAGGATTGGGCTAGGAAGTTGGAAGATGCACTTTGGGCATACCGAACAGCTTTTAAAACTCCCATTGGGAAGTCCCCATTTCAACTGTTATATGGCAAAGCTTGTCATCTCCCTGTAGAGCTTGAGCACAAAGCCTTTTGGGCCACTAAGCTTCTAAATTTGGATTCTGAAGCATCAGGAGAGAAAAGATTGTTGCAGCTGAATGAGCTAGATGAGTTTAGGCTAGAAGCCTATGAAAATACTAAGATATACAAGGAGAAAGCTAAGAGATGGCATGACAGGAAGATTTTGAAGAAAGAGTTCAAACCAGGACAACAAGTACTCTTGTATAATTCACAGCTCAAGATATTCCCTGGCAAACTTAAGTCTAAATGGACTGGTCCATACTTGGTGACTAAGGTTTTTCCTTATGGGAGTATTGAGTTACTAGATGAGGCAACAAAGAATCAATTTACAGCAAATGGTCATAGAGCAAAGCTGTACCTAGGTGGGCAATGGAACAAAGAAAAGGAGGTCCAGAACCTGAATCCTTCTTGAAGCAAAAACGAAGATGTCAAGCTAATGACAATAAAAGAGCGCTTGTTGGGAGGCAACCCAACCTGAGGTAGTTTCTTTTCATAGCTTTTCAATAAAGATGTTGAGTAATTGTGGTGCATTGCAAGGAGCTAAGTTTGGTGTTGCACACCAAAACAATTTGAGGGAGAATGAAAACTTCTAAGTTTGGTGTCCCACCAACAATATCATTTAAAAACACATTCTCACCTCTTGCATGATTCTAGCTCCAAGCAATTAAACATATTATTCAACTGTTGAATTGTTTTCTAGCTTTAATTTCATTCCCCTTTAGCAAGAACACATGGTTTCAAATATGGTTGACTTTGTACATCTGAGGCAGTGGTAAAACAATTAAGTTTGGTGTTCACACACCAAAATCAATCCAGGAGCCACACTCAGTATTGAACATACTAACCATATAATTAAGAGCTTGAGAAGCAAGCAACTTTGAGGATTATGCAGGACATGAATCAACAATTGAAGACACTATGCATTTTGACTCAAAGAAAACACAGTAGAAAGAAAAATCAAAGGGCTGCAACTCCAAAGGTTGTATCTGAACTTAATCCTTGCTGCTGTGTACTGTTTCGAACATGGAAACCCTTGTATGGCTTACTAATGTGTTTATCTAGTTGCAAGTGAAATTGTTTGTGAAAATGCCAAGTCTGCATAATGCTTGTATCAATCACTTAGCTTTAAATATTGCTTTGTTTCCCATATGCTTGAATAAAAGAGTTTGGTTTGAATTGAAAAGTAAAATATCCAATGTTGCATGAGTATGAATGGAAGTTGGTGGTGGCATATGTGTTTGATTAAATGCATAACTCATGGAATAAGTGTTGCATAATATCATTCTCATACAATTGTAAGCTAGCTTGCTGTTATAAAGACTTTTATCAATAATGAAACAACCCTTGGTAACAAAAACAGAAAGAAAAAGAGAAAGAAAAAGCCAAAATGGCAAGAAAAACAAAGAATAAAGGTTGGACACCAATGGTTTGAACCTTAGGACAAATGCCTGTGGTGTTCTTGTACTGAGATCTGCTTGGATGAGTAAATTCTAAGGGGTATTTTGAAACCCGGTCACTTAGATCAACTGATTTGGGATGGCCAATTGAAAATCCACAATAAAGAGCAACTTAGATACAAAGCACTTAGTGATCCAAAGAGATGCTGGGCATCAATGATCCTAGGAAGAATTAGTGAGCTAAGTGTCTGTGGTGGAAAGATGTTGAGCAAAATAAAAGAAAATGAAGCCAAAGGCTAAGCTGCAACATTTAACACCAAACCTCTTAAAGAATAAAAAGCTTGTTAAAGCATTATAAGCCAAGAAGAGTTAGCAAGGGAGTGAGTGAAAGGTGAGTCTTATAACAGCAAGTTTAGCAAGCCTTTGAAGAAAGATATGTATTATGCAGCAGTAACAATAAGTGAGTATCATTGTCTGCATAAATGCCCCATAAATTGAAGTTCTGCTATCTGCATAATAAGGATTTGTGTTCTTTTCTTATTCATATCATTTACTCTTAGTTTTGATGCTTGCTTGGGGACAAGCAAGGTTTAAGTTTGGTGTTGTGATGACAAGTCATCATATACCCATTTTTCAAGCTAATTTCACTTGTTTTGTTAGCATTTATGCACTTTCTTGCATCCTAAGTTAGTGATTTGGAGTGAAAATGCATAACTTCTATAAATCAAGCAACCACTATGAAATTAATGTTAAATCATGAGGTTTAAGCTAATTTTAATTGCATTTTAATTGATTTATAAGCCTCTTGAATTTAGTGATACTTTGAGTGGTTGTTTGGTTTATTATAGGTGAAGAAAAGAAAAGAAAATGAAAAGCGTGGCATAAAAAGTGTAGCCAAAGAAAGAAAAGCGTGGCCGAATCAAGATGAAGCGTGTCGCAACTCATAGGGGAAGCAACCTTGCCCTCCACAAGGGTAGAATGCCCTCTAGGAGGGCAGCATTAAGTGACCAAGCAAGCATAGGCAACTCTGCCCTGCCCACTCCAAGGGCAGAGCACAAAATGGTGCCTTGGAGCCAAGAGAAGCAAACTCTGCCCTGCCCTTGTGGAGAGCAGGATCGGGCTCCATGAGGAAGAAAATTAAGGCAAAAATATCAACTATGCAAGCCACAAGGTTCGAACAAAGAACCATGAGGAAGCCAAGCCTTGAGACCCACTACCATGCCAAGAAGCCAAAAAAATAAAACAGCGTGTTTGCACTCTCCCAGGATCGAACCCAAGGCGTGAAGGAAGGACCCTGCCCTGCCCTTGGCGCGGGCAGGGCAGCAATTGAACTAGGCGCACCAACTTTGCTTCCTGGCGCACCAAGAACGCCCCCTGGCAGCACCATCCGCGCGCACAACGCTCCCTGGCGCACCAAAGCCTTCCTGCCCTGCCCTTGGCGCGGGCAGGGAGCATCCCACGCACCAACGTGCATCGCGCGCACGCGCGCGTTCCTCATCTGGCAGCACCAAGCGCACGCATGCCTCACGTTCTGGCGCACCAACCTTCCCGCCCTGCCCTTGGCGCGGGCAGGGCAGCCTCTGGCGCACCAACCTCGTGCCAAACGCGCACCACGCAGCACCAAGACGCATCATGGCCGCACCAACTCCAAGCACCAAGCATCAATTTTCTGCCCTGCCCTCCACAAGGGCAGGGCAGCCTCCTGGGAGTGGATTTCATGGGCCGAAAATTCAAATTAAATTCCCATTTGAATTCATTTCTTCACCAATCCAAAAGCCCATCCAAATCCCATCATCCAAGAATAGAAAGTGTATAAATAGGACTTAGTTTGATGTAATTAGGAAGGACTTTTGAGCTACCTTTATGCTCACTTTTGAACTTTTACTTTTACCTTGGCTTTTGAATATTCACTTTCACATTCCTTTAGAGCTTTGACTCTCTTGGAATTGTTCTTGAGAGAATTGGCCGAGACTTCAGAGGATCAAGGGAGAATTGATTGATCTCCTTCCTCAATTCCCTTGGGCAATTCTACTCTTCTGTTTTCTGAGTTGTGAATGTGTGAAATTGGGGAAATTCTGTCCCAATTCCCATTCTAGCTCTGTTTAAATTTGTTTTCTGCATAATTCACTTTCAATTCTGTTCTTCTATTGCTTCTTCTTTCATTTTCTGTCAATTGCTTAGTAACTTCAGATCTGGGAAGGAAATTGGGTTTTAGGCTCTGCTACCTAAGCCCTTGGGATCCTGAGATCACTTTTGGTTCTTCTGTGAACCTTTACTGCACTTTAATTTCCTTGCTGTTTAAATTTCTGTTTGCTTCCAATTCAATTTCTGCTACCTTCATTACTACAATTTACTTTTCCTTCGTTTAGATCCTGCAATCCCATTCCTCAATTCCCTTTTACATTCAAGCAATTTACATTACTTGCCATTTAAGTTACTGCAATTTACCTTTCTTGCACTTTAAGTTTCAGTTATTTAGTTTCTTGTTCTTTAAGATTCTGCAATTTTTCTTTCTTGCTCTCCAATTTACTGCCTATTTTCCTTCCCCCCTTTACATTTACTGTCATTTACTTTCTGTTAAACACAAATCACTCAACCAACACTTGATTTGCTTGACTAAACCACCTCTAAACTAAAATTGCTCAATCCTTCAATCCCTGTGGGATCGACCTCACTCTTGTGAGTTATTATTACTTGATGCGACCCGGTACACTTGCCGGTGAGTTTTGTGTTGGATCGCTTTCCACACATCAATATCAATCCTAGTCCATAAGTCCTAGCTTTCCACTAATTGGATTAATGAAGGCTAGAGTTAATGGCTATCAACTAGCAATCAATTGGACACTAGTGACTCAAGAAATCCTAAGTTACCTTCTCAAGCCAAGAGCATAAAATCCTACTCCAACATCCTCTCAAGCATTTCATCAAACACTTGGAAGGCATAAAAGGAAAACATAGTAAATCAACAACAAGAATGAAATCTAACAACAATTATTGAAAGAAATTAACAACAACAATCAGAAGAAACACATTTATTATGAATTACCTGTATTGAATTGGAAGAGAGTAAAAAGGAACAATACTAGATCTATAACAAAATACAAGAACAACATAAAAGAAATTATAACAAAAGAATAGAAGAAGAATCAATGCAATCTACAAGGAATTGAGAAGATAGAGGTAGAGGAAGATGAATCTAAATCTAAATCCAAGAACTAACCCTAATCCTAATCCTAATTCTAGAGAGAAGTGAGAGCTTCTCTCTCTAGAAAAACTAGTGCTAAACTAAAACTAAAACTAATGTGTGTGTATGAGTGTGTGAACATGTGTGTCAATCCCCTTCAATCCTTGGCTTTTATGTGCATTTTGGCGCCAAAGTTGGTTGCTGAAACCTCTCCAAAATCGCCAGGCACGTGTTACATAAATGAAGTCATGTGACATCATCGGCGCGTGCGCGCATGGTACGCGTGCGCGCCCTTGGCCTGTTTCGCAATGTGCGCGCGAGCGCCTAGTGCGCGTACGCGTACATGACCTGGATCAGCTCTTTTGGCTTTTAGTGCTTCTCTCCACTTGTATGCTTCCTTCCTTGCTTCCTTTGATCCATGTCTAGCCTATTTTAATCCTGGAATTACTAGCAAACACATCAAGGCATCTTATGGAATCAAAGAGAATTTTAGAATTCATGAAAATAAGGTTTAAAAGCATGCTTTTACACTTAGGCACAAATACGGGAGAGATAACAAAACCATGCTAATTTATAGGCTAAATGTGACAAAAGGTTATCAAAATACTCTAAATTCAATACAAGACAAAGCCTCAAATTGGGGTTTGTCAACCTCCCCACACTTAAGCCTTAGCATGTCCTCATGCTAAAATAAGAAGGAACTAAAGGTTATGACATTTATTGAATGCAACTAAACTATATGAATCCTATCTAAATGCAACTACCTAAAATAAATGCGAATGCTCAATTCAAACACATCAAATTGCCAAGAGAGTGTAAGCACAAGGGCTAGGCAATAGGAATTAATTCCAAACCACAATTGTATTGAATCATCAAAAAGAGTTCAACTTGCAAGAATAGAGATAATATGGGTGAATACATGTGATTGAACTTTTGAACCCTCACCGGATGTGTATCCGCTCTATTCACTCAAGTGTTTAAGGGTTAATTCACTCAATTCTCTTCTAATCATGTTTTCCAAAATTTGATTTTCCTCTAACAATCAACACTTATTCAATGCATGCATACATTCATCATGAGGTCTTTCATTTAGGTTGTAATGGGGTTAGGGTCAAGGTAAGATCATTTATGGTTAAGTGGACTAGGATTTGAATCTTTGATTAACATGGACTTTCCCACCTAACTATATAATGACCTATACAAATGCAAGCTATCCTAACTACCCATTCTTCATTTTTTCTTACATATTCATGCATCCTTATTTGACTCATAACACCTATGCATTGATTCCTTTTTATTGACTTCGCTTTGGGGCATTTTGTCCCCTTTTTATTATTTTCTTTCTTTTGTCTTTCTTTTTCTATTCTCCTTTTTTTTTCATTTCTCTCTTTTTTTTTTCTTTTGTCAACTATATACAAAAGTATCAATGCATAAGGTCTATTCATTTGATCAATACATGAGTATGTACCCAATTCCTAAACATGAAAGTGTACTACCCCTTTTTATCCCATCCAATGTTCCCAAGCCTCACAACTTTTGAATAATAAACACTCTCACTAGCCTAGGCTAATCAAAGATTCAAACAAGGACTTTTCTTGGTTTTTTTCACCTTGGGCTTGTAATGTGCTAAATTGAGAATAAGTTGGTTAAGCATAGGCTCAAAATTGGCTAACAATGGGGAATAAAAGGTTGGCTATTTGGGTAAGTGGCTAATGAAGTAATGGCCTCAATCATATAAATGCATAAATACAAGAAATAAATGGACATATAGAATCAAGCAAATCAAGGATTACAATCATAGAAAGAGAGTAAATTCACACAAGAATGGAAAATAAGTGGTTATAAAATGTAACCACATCAATAGGCTCAAGTCTCACAAGCTTGTGTTCTCAATTCAATACATGCTTCACAAAGTATGAAATTCAAGCAAGTTTCACCAAAAATTTTCTTTCAATCAATTGGGTTAATGCCCTATATTTAAACTTCTTGGAAGCTTTCAATGTTTGAATAAGCATTGTTGTGATTGAAAAAGTCAAAAAAAATTTCTTAGTTCACCCTTTCCTTTTTCACTTAAAACCAAAATTTTCATGCGAAAAGGGTAACTAAACGATTCAAGTTATGATTTCTAATCACAACCACAAACTAAAAACAAAGATAAACAAAATGTATAAAGAAAAGTAAAATCCAACTAAAAGTACGCAATCTATCATCCAAAAATATCTAAAATCCAAAATAAGCGATGAAAGTAATAAAAATATCCAAAGCAAACTAGAAGTGCATCAAAATATATACAAAATGTGCAAAATAGGATAACTAGGCTTAAAAAGTTCACCGGTTCCCAAATAATGCTACCGGTGCCCTCCCCACACTTAAAACCAAGCATCGTCCTCGATGCTAAACCGGAGGATCAGTAGGAGGTACAACGATAGGGTCAGTCTCTGGCTGTGGGACCGGCTCCTCATGAATCTCTAGTGGCTCTGTAGTGGCAGGGGAGTCCTGCTGAACCGGTGCCTCTGCAACCTCCTCCTGATGATCCTGATCATCGGAGGCCGGAGAATCGGGAAGCGGAGGTAGCTCAGCTCCCAAAGAAATCAAAGCCTGGTCCATCCGATCTAACCGGCGGCGAACATGGCATCGCTCTCGCTCCAAGAATCGGAATAGACGCTGAACCAAGAGATAAGTAGGCTCAGGGGCAGCTGGAGGATCAGTAGATGATGATGGAGCTGCTGTAGAGGATGATGGGGCAGCTGTAGGGGCCGATGGTGAAGGTGTCCCAATGGCAGCTCTAGCCCGAGATCGGCGCCGAGCAAGTGGCTTCTCGTGCACCCAACCACCCCAGGGGATAGTAACCTCCCTGTCATCAGCATCAGGGGGTGGTGGTCGCACATCATCATCCAACCACGGAACATCTGCCAGGGCCGCCATACTCGTGACCAATGTAGGAAATGGAAGTAGGCCACGAATATGCGCCCGCCACATACACTGTCTGATCAGTCTAGGAAAAGAGACCTCCTTCCCCTCCATGACACACCCAATCAGTAGAAGCATCTCCATAGGAATCTCAGAGAAGTGGGTGGTGGGAAGGACATAGCAGGCAAAGATCATCTGCCAAGTCTTGGCCTCCCTAGTCAAGTGGGTAAACAACATCCCCTTCGGCTTGGTGTTGTTGGCATCCATAACCCAAGTCGCCTCTGGTAACCCAATAACAGTCCTGAGTGCCTCATAATCGAAGGTCATGCTGTGGATGGCTAACTCAGCCTGCTGGTGGGCACACAGCTCATCAGGGACATGGCGGCACTGTAACGCCTCCTCAATAGCAGTCTCAGTGATCATAATCTCCCTACCACTCACCTGAACTGAATCCAATGTCGGACGGAAGAAGTTGCAGTAAAATTCCTTCACCCAAGACACATTAATATCCCCCAAATCCCGGTTGACAAAGTCAATATCCAAATCAATGATCCGACCGGAAATAGAACGTCTCACATCCATCGGGAGAAGTAGCTTCTTCTCAATGTTGAGCTTTGTAGTCCGATATTTAGAAAACCGGAGCTCACAGTAAAGATTAGGGAATTTGTCCGGATTGGTGGAAGGCAACTGTTGATTTTCCTTGTCCACATCATTTAATGGGTTCTTGGCATAATTCTTATAGGTGGAAGGAATGGAGGGGGTGGAGTGTTTTCTCTTTTTAGAGGTAGTGGCTATGGCTTTGCCTTTGTCAGACATCCTGAAAAATATAACAGAGTATATAAGACATTTAGCATTTAACAAATAAAGCATGTTTAGGATACAATTGACAAAAAATAACCATGATGTTGCAATGAATGTGCAAAAGTGAACAAATGAACCAAGAAAGCAAGTGTCATTAAAAGTAACAACTCATATTTAAAATGCAAGAATATCATCATAACTTTTGAAAGAATTGTTAAAGAGTAAGCGGAAGTTAGGTGGTTAAGGAAATTAATGAGGTTAGAAAAGTGGATTAGTGATATGATGATATCTAAGCATAATAAAAAGAAAAGTTGTGGTTCATGTTCGCAAAGAATATGCAAATCCGGAAAATCAAAAGGAAAAGAAAGTTGCCCAAGTTTGAAATAAAGAGCAAAGTGAAACCAATTTCCTTGAAAATCGGGCAGCATTCCGGCTTAAAACAGGACGTTCCCGGATAGCGAAGTAGCACAATTAGCATAAAAACAACATCAAATAGGTAGAACATCAAAATTCTCAACAGTGGTATGTCATTCAGTCCAAAATCAACATATAACATCCAAATAAGCACACAGCAATGTAAGCACGAACGGAGCACTTATCAGGCCTAGAATCCTCTATCCAGCCCTAGCTACCTAACCGCAATTATTTCTAACTAACCTAACATACAAAATTTTGAGGTTAAACTAACTAACATGCAATAGACTAACTAACATACATGAACAATAAAAAGAAAAACAGAAAAAATACAGAAACGGAGTAGGAACCTGGGAGCAGTGAAGAACGAAGAAAAGAAAGGAATTTGGGGGGTGGTGCCAGAAACTGCGCCGCCGTGAGCGGTGGCCGGAAGTGGCAGAAAAGAGGCGGTGGTAATGGCTGCCGACACTGTGAAAGTGGGAAACGGGGAGACAGAGAGGGAGTGGCTTAAAGAGAAAGAATGGTGAATGGGTGGAAGAAGAGAGTCGCCGGCGGTGATGGTGGTACGGCGGTGGTAATGGCCGCGGACGACGGTGAGAATGAGAAACGGAAGGGAGGGAGAGAGAGAGTGTGAGCGAGTGGTGGTGAAAGAGGGAGAAGAGAAAGGGTTGGTGGGAGCAGTGGCGGAGGTAGGTGGAGCTGCGGCGGCCGGCGCTGCTGCTGCGACGGACGTTGGAGGAGAGAAGAGGAAGAAGATGAAATGAGGGGGGGAAGAAGTGCGCTGCGGCGCAACGCACTTCGCGTATTAGGGTTCCCATTTTTTTGAATCGGCGCGGGCGCGCACCATGCGCGTCCGCGTCCATTGAGTAAACTAGGGATCTGCGCGTGCGCGCAAAGCGCGCCTGAACGTGGATGAGCAGAATGGGAAAGGACGCGTGCGCGTACAATGTGCGCACGCGTGCATGGGGTTGGGCTAGGGGCTTAGAGTTGGCCCAACGCAGGCTTAACTCTCTGGAGAATGGCCTAACATTCTCGCCACCAGATCGACGCGCACGCGGCATGTACGCGTCCGCGTGCATTGAGAAGAATGGAGATCCACGCGTGAGCGTGCAATGCGCGCTAGCGTGGGATGGCAAAAGTGGTACCGGCGCGTGCGCGTACCGTGCGCGCACGCGTACATGAGATTGGGCCCGAGGCTTAGAATGGGCTTGGAGCACGCCCAACTCTCGGGTCCGTGGCCTAAAGTGGTGGCAGCACACAAGGACGCGCACGCGGCAGGTGCGCGGCCGCATGTATTGACGAATGGTGAAGTGGCGCGTTAGCGTGATGTGCGCGCTCGCGCAGGTTAAGTTGAGCCTGGGGCTTAAGGCTAGCCCAGAAATGGCCCAACTCTCTGGGGTTTGGCTCAATCAATTGCAGCAGCAAATCGGCGCGGACGCGGTTTGTGCGCGTCTGCGTGAACGTCCATGTTCTTAAAAATGGCGCGTACGCACGTTGTGCGCGTCCGCGTGGATCGAGTTGGGCTCTAAGCATAATGTTTGCCCGAGGGAAGCCCAACTCTCGGGAGTGTGGCTCATGGTGCATACGCGTACATGACCTGGATCAGCTCTTTTGGCTTTTAGTGCTTCTCTCCACTTGTATGCTTCCTTCCTTGCTTCCTTTGATCCATGTCTAGCCTATTTTAATCCTGGAATTACTAGCAAACACATCAAGGCATCTTATGGAATCAAAGAGAATTTTAGAATTCATCAAAATAAGGTTTAAAAGCATGTTTTTACACTTAGGCACAAATACGGGAGAGATAACAAAACCATGCTAATTTATAGGCTAAATGTGACAAAAGGTTATCAAAATACTCTAAATTCAATACAAGACAAAGCCTCAAATTGGGGTTTGTCACACTCCGCCTTCTCTTCCTGGTCTCTTCTCCTTTTTCTGCTACGTATCTGTCGAGTTTTCCTTCTCTGGCTAGTTTTTCTATAACATTTTTCAGATCGTAGCAGTCGTTAGTAGAATGTCCGTAGAGCTTGTGATATTCACAGTATTCGGACCGATCTCTCCCTGCTTTTTTGTGTTTTAGTGGTCGGGGCGGTGGGATCTTCTCGGTGTGGCATACTTCTCTGTAGACGTCTACCAGGGAGACTCGGAGGGGGGTGTAGCTGTGGTACTTCCTTGGCTTGTCTGAGTTGGGTTCCTCTTTCTTCTTCTGTTCCCGATCCCGATCTCGGAGTGGGTAGTTTGATTCTTTCCTAGAAGGGTCTCTTAGCTGGGAGGTTTCCTCCATGTTGATATATTTTTCTGCTCGCTCCTGTACCTCGTATAGGGAGGTCGGGTATCGTTTGGATAGGGATTGGCTAAACGGTCCCTCTTTTAGGCCGTTTGCTAGTCCCATGATGGCTGCTTCAGTGGGTAAGTGTTGTATGTCCAGGCAGGCTTTGTTAAATCGCTCCATGTATTTTCGGAGAGTTTCTTGATCACCTTGTTTGATCCCGAGCAGACTGGGGGCATGTTTTGCCTTGTCCTTTTGAATAGAGAATCTTGTTAGGAATTTTTTGGTTAGGTCTTCGAAGCTGGTGATTGATCTTGGTGGCAGGTTGTCGAACCACTTCATGGCCGACTTGGTGAGAGTGGTGGGGAAGGCTTTGCACCGAGTCGCGTCGGAGGCGTCGACTAGGTACATTCTGCTTCTGAAATTGCTGAGGTGGTGACTTGGATCGGTGGTGCCGTCGTAGAGGTCCATATCAGGTGGTTTGAAGTTTCGCGGAACTTTCTCCTTCATGATCTCTTGCGTGAAGGGATCATGGTTGTCTTCGATGGTAGTGCCGCGTTCTGTCCGGTCTTTCAGGTTGGCCTCTATTTTCCGCAGTTTTTCTTCTAATTCTCTGCGCTTTCGAGTTTCCCTTCTCAGATCTTGTTCAGTTTCTTTCTGCTTCTTTATGTCTTTTTCGAGTTGTTTTAGTCGGTCTTGTTGTGCCCGGACTGCTTCTAGGATTTCCGAGCTCTTCTCTCTTTCGGGATTTTGTGGATTCTTGTTTGGGGATGATGTTTTTGGGCGATTCTGTTTGTTTCCTCCTGGAGTTCGTGGTGATAGAGGGCTATCCGGTCGTTCTCCGATGTCAATTTCGTCCTCTTGTTCAGATGCGGCGTGCTCATCGTTGAGAGGGTTGTCCGCCATGGTAGAGGGATGACTTCCAGGTTCCTGGTGCGCGAAATTGTGATCACTACAACTTCACACAACTAACCAGCAAGTGCACTGGGTAGTACCAGTAATACCTTACGTGAGTAAGGGTCGATCCCACGGAGATTGGTGGTATGAAGCAAGCTATGGTCATCGTGTAAATCTTAGTCAGGCAAACTCAAATGTATATGATGATGAACGAAAACAATATAAAGATAAGGATAGTGATACTTATGTATATCATTGGTGTAAGAGCTTCAGACAAGTGTATGAAGATGCCTTCCCTTCCATCTCTCTGTTTGTCTCTGATTTGAGGGAAGCTCTTCAAGCTTCCTCTCCATGGTGACAGAGGGATATCCTTGAGCCTTAAACACAAAGGATTCTTCATTCACTTGAATGATCAGTTCACCTCCATCAACATCAATCACAGCCTTTGCTGTGGCTAGGAAGGGTCTGCCAAGGATGATGGATTCATCCATGCACTTCCCAGGATCCTGCCTCTTTTGAGGCAGTCTCTGCCTAGACAAGTCATCCAGTTCCTTGGTGAGCAAAGGGGGTTCATCCTCCCAAGTCTCATTTCCAAATAACTTGTCATTTAGCTTCATGATTGCTCCAAGATATTTAGCAACTTGCTCTTCAGTGATATACTCATCCTCTTCAGAGGAAGAATACTCATCAGAGCTCATGAAAGGCAGAAGTAAGTCCAATGGAATCTCTATGGTCTCATTTTGAGCCTCAGATTCCCATGGTTCCTCATTGGGGAACTCATTGGAGGCCAGTGGACGTCCAGTGAGGTCTTCCTCAGTGGCGTTCACTGCCTCTTCTTCCTCCCAGAATTCGGCCATGTTGATGGCCTTGCACTCTCCTTTTGGATTTTCTTCTGTATTACTTGGAAGAGTACTAGGAGGGAGTTCAGTAATTTTCTTACTCAGCTGACCCACTTGTCCTTCCAGATTCCTAATGGAGGACCTTGTTTCAGTCATGAAACTTTGAGTGGTCTTTATTAGATCAGAGACCATTGTTGCTAAGTCAGAAGTACTCTGCTTAGAACTCTCTGTCTGTTGCTGAAAAGATGATGGAAAAGGCTTGCCATTGCTAAACCTGTTTCTTCCACCATTATTGTTATTGAAACCTTGTTCAGGTCTCTCTTGATTCTTCCATGAGAAATTTGGGTGATTTCTCCATGAAGAATTGTAGGTGTTTCCATAGGGTTCTCCTAAGTAATTCACCTCTTCCATTGAAGGGTTCTCAAGATCATAAGCTTCTTCTTCAAATGAAGAGATCCTCCAGCAGAGCTATCCAAGGACATCTTGGATAGTTCAGAGAGACCATCATAGAAAATACCTATGATGCTCCATTCAGAAAGCATGTCTGAGGGACATTTTCTGATTAATTGTTTGTATCTTTCCCAAGCTTCATAGAGGGATTCTCCATCCTTCTGTCTGAAGGTTTGGACTTCCACTCTAAGCTTACTCAATTTTTGAGGTGGAAAGAACTTTGCCAAGAAGGCATTGACTAGCTTTTCCCAAGAGTCCAGGCTTTCTTTAGGTTGGGAGTCCAACCATATTCTAGCTCTGTCTCTTACAGTAAAAGGGAATAGCATCAGTCTATAGACCTCAGGGTCTACCCCATTAGTCTTGACTGTGTCACAGATTTGCAAGAATTCAGCTAAGAACTGATGAGGATCTTCCATTGGAAGTCCATGGAACTTGCAATTCTGTTGCATTAGAGAAACTAACTGAGGCTTAAGCTCAGAGTCGTTTGCTCCAATGGCAGGGATAGAGATGCTTCTCCCATAGAAATTGGGAGTAGGTGCAGTAAAGTCACCCAGCACCTTCCTTGCATTGTTGGCATTGTTGTTATTTTCGGCTGCCATGTGTTCTTCTTCTTTGAAGAATTCGGTCAGCTTCAACAAGAATGCCTTTGTCTTTGTTCCTGCTCATATGAAAGAAAAGAGAACAAGAAAATATGGAATCCTCTATGTCACAGTATAGAGATTCCTTGAAGTGTCAGAGGAAGAAAAATGGAAGACAGAGGTAGAAAATTCGAACTTATCAAAGAAGATGGAGTTCGAATTTTGCATTAAGGAATAGAGTTAGTTCATAAAGAGAAGGATGTGAGAAGAAGGGAAGTAATTTTCGAAAATTTAAGTAAAAGATTTTAAAAACATTTTGAAAAATACTAATTAATTTTCGAAAATAAGAGTGGGAAAGAATTCAATTGATTTTTGAAAAAGATTTTGAAATTAGAAACCAAAAAGATTTGATTGAAAACTATTTTGAAAAAGATGTGGTTAAGAAGATATGATTGGTTTTAAAAAGATGTGATTGAGAAGATATGATTTGAAAACAATTTTAAAAAGATATGATTTGAAAATAATTTGAAAAGATATGATTTTTAAAAAATTAATGACTTGCCTAACAAGAAAAGATATGATTCAAACATAAAACCTTCCTCAACAGAAAAGGCAAAAAATGTTCAATCAAATCATTAATTGTTAGTAAGTATCTTTGAAAAAGGAAAGAAATTGATTTTGAAAACATTTGATTGAAAAGATATGATTTGAAAAAGATTTGATTTTGAAAAACTTTGAAAACTTGAAAAAAAATTGATTTTGAAAACAAAATCTTCCCCCTTGCCATCCTGGCGTTAAACGCCCAGAATGGTGCACATTCTGGCGTTTAACGCCCAAACTACTACCCTTTTGGGCGTTAAACGCCCAGCCAGGTACCCTGGCTAGCGTTTAAACGCCAGTTTGTCTTCTTCACTGGGCATTTTTGAATGCCCAGCTTTTTCTGTATAATTCCTCTGCAGTATGTTCTGAATCTTCAATTCTCTGTATTATTGACTTGAAAAGACACAAATTAAAAATATTTTTGGATTTTTAATAATGAGGAATAATCAAAATGCAAATAAAATCAAATAACAATGCATGCAAGACACCAAACTTAGCAATTTGTATACTACTGACACTAACAAAATGAGAATGCATATGAGAAACAACAAAACACTCAAGTCAATAGAATTCAAAGATCAAAACAAGAAAATCATCAAGAACAACTTGAAGATTAATTAAGACACATGCATAAATTCGAAAAATGCAAGAAGAACAGAAACATGCAATTGACACCAAACTTAAAATGAGACACTAGACTTAAACAAGAAATATTTTTGGTTTTTTATGATTTTGTAATTTTTTGGATTTTTCGAAAATTAAGTGGAAAAGAAAATAAAGGTATCAAAATTCTTAATTAGAATTCCAGGAATCATGCAATGTTAGTCTAAAGCTTTAGTCTAAAGGAATTAGACATAGCTAGCTAAGCTTCAGCAAGACATTGCATTCAAGAGCTAAATTGATGATGATCAATCAGCTTTGGTGATGATAAGAACATCACCTTGAAACACTAGAATTCATTCTTAAGAACTCTGAAGAAAATAAATGCCTAATCTAAGCAACAAGATGAACCGTCAGTTGTCCACACACAAGAACAATCCCCGGCAACGGCGCCAAAAACTTGGTGCACGAAATTGCAATAACACTTTTGCAACTCCGCACAACTAACCAGCAAGTGCACTGGGTCGTCCAAGTAATACCTTACGCGAGTAAGGGTCGATCCCACGGAGATTGGTGGTATGAAGCAAGCTATGGTCATCTTGTAAATCTCAGTCAGGCAGACTCAAATGTATGATGGTGATGAACGAAAATAACACAAAGGTAAAGATAGAGATACTTATGTATATCATTGGTGTAAGAGCTTCAGATAAGTGTATGGAGATGCCTTCCCTTCCGTCTCTCTGCTTTCCTACTGCCTTCATCCAATCCTTCTTACTCCTTTCCATGGCAAGCTCGTATAGGGTTTCACTGTTGTCAGCAGCTACCTCCAATCCGCGCAGTGAAAGCTAATGCACACACTCTGTCACAGTGCTGCCAATCACCGGTTTGGTTCCCTCCCCTACCGGAATAGAATCACTCTTTTACGTCTGTCACTAACGCCCAGTAGGTTACAGGTTTGAAGCACATCACAGTCATTCAATCATTGAATCCTACTCAGGATACCACAGACAAGGTTTAGACCTTCCGGATTCTCTTGAATGCTGCCATCAGGTCCTGCCTATAGAAACTAGTAGCCTAAGGTGTACAAAGGTGAGTAAATGACATAAAAATCCACTTCCGGGCCCACTTGGTGTGTGCTTGGGCTGAGCAATGAAGTAATTTTCGTGTAGAGACTCTTCTTGGCGTTTAACTCCAATTTTGGTGCCAGTTCGGGCGTTTAACTCCCATTTAGGTGCCAGTTCCGGCGTTTAACGCTGGGAATTCTGAGGGTGACTTTGAACGCCGGTTTGGGCCATCAAATCTTGGGCAAAGTATGAACTATCATATATTGCTGGAAAGCCCAGGATGTCTACTTTCCAACGCCGTTGAGAGCGCGCCAATTGGGCTTCTGTAGCTCCAGAAAATCCACTTCGAGTGCAGGGAGGTCAGAATCCAACAGCATCTGCAGTCCTTTTTAGTCTCTGAATCAGATTTTTGCTCAGATCCCTCAATTTCAGCCAGAAAATACCTGAAATCACAGAAAAACACACAAACTCATAGTAAAGTCCAGAAAAGTGAATTTTAACTAAAAACTAAAAAAAATATAATAAAAACTAAACTAAAACTACCAAAAACATACTAAAAACAATGCCAAAAAGCGTATAAATTATCCGCTCATCAGTTCCCCGGCAACGGCGCCAATGTTCCGAGGGTTACCTGAAACGTGTAGCTCGGTCGTCTGGAGAGGTCCGAGATGGGGGCTCGGTGACCCGAGCTGGGTGTGCAGAACGGTTGGTGGCTGTACCTGCAATGACACTCCGATGCTTAAGTTAGCATGGGTCAAAACAGATATGTGTAGATTTGGAATGGAATTCCATACCTGGGTGCTCTAGTGTATTTATAGTAGTTGGCAGTGATCTTCCCCGGATAAGATATTCTTATCTTATCTTATCTTTGGGAGTTTATCTCTATCTTTGTGGAACCGCCTTTTCTAGGCCTTTTCGGCCTTTAGGTTTGGGCTGCGTTCCTTTTGATGGGCCTTCCTTGTGACCGGCTTTGAGCTCTTTGTCCGAGGTCCGACTTTTAGGTGTGAGCTTTAGGACAAGGTCGGACCTCTTGCGGATTTACCGAGTTGGAGGACCCCGATCAGGGTATGAACAGCAACCCACCCAGACAAAGAAGCAACCATGATAGCAATGAGAGTGTGAATCCACAACAAGAAAACAAAAATGAAGGAGTAAAAGCTTATGTACCCAAGCTTCCGTACCCAACTAGGATACACAAAGGAGCAAAGGACCAACAATTCCCAAGGTTCTTAGAAATCTTCAAGAAACTTGAAATCAACATCCCATTGGCAGAAGCTCTGGAACAGATGCCATTATATGCAAAGTTTCTTAAGGAATTGATCACCAAAAAGAGAAGTTGGCAAGAAAAAGAAACGGTGATTCTCAATCAAGAGTGTAGTGCCATCATTCAAAAAGGGCTACCTCCAAAACTCAAAGATCCTGGCAGCTTCCTCATACCCTGCACTATTGGGAGCATGGCCGTTGACAAATCACTTTGTGACCTGGGAGCAAGCATTAACCTAATGCCCCTTACCATGATGAAGAAAATGATGATTGAAGAGCTTAAACCCACAAGGATGTCACTCCAACTTGCTGACAGATCCATCAAAATACCAAATGGAGTAGTTGAGAACCTCTTGGTGAAGGTGGGAAACTTCATATTCCCAGCTGATTTTGTGGTCCTAGACATGGATGAAGAGGGAAACAATTCAGTCATTCTTGGTAGACCCTTTTTGGCTACAGCTAGAACAATCATTGATGTGGAAAAGGGAGAAATGATTTTTAGAGTGCATGATGAGCAAATGACCATAAATGTTTTCAAAGCAATGCAACACCCCGTTGAGAAAGAAAGTTGCATGAGGATTGATGTAGTGGATTCGTTGGTTGAAGAGGTACTTGACACAAACCATCAAGTGAAACAGGAGGAAGTCCAGAATGTTAAAGGACAAGAAGAGAACAAATTGGAAGCATCAGAGGAACCAAGTGAAGCTATGAAAGAAGAGGCACCACAACAAGAGTTGAAACCACTACCCCCTCATCTTAAATACGCATTCCTTGGTGAGAAGGACAGCTTCCCAGTGATCATCAATTCCACATTGAATGCAGAGGAAGAAGAAAAGCTCCTTGTAGTATTGAAAGCTCACAAAGAGGCGTTGGGATGGACCATTGATGACTTGAAAGGCATAAGCCCTGCCGTATGCATGCACAAGATACTTTTAGAGGAGAATTCCAAACCAGTGGTACAACCCCAAAGAAGATTGAATCCCACAATGAAGGAGGTTGTTCAAAAGGAAGTCCTGAAGTTGTGTAAAGCTGGGATCATCTACCCTATATCTGACAGCCCGTGGGTCAGTCCAGTGCAAGTAGTACCTAAGAAAGGGGGGATGACCGTCATTGTTAATGAGAAGAATGAGCTTATTCCAACACGAACAGTGACAGGGTGGAGAATGTGCATAGACTATAGGAGGCTGAATGATGCCACACGAAAATATCACTTTCCTCTCCCTTTCATTGACCAGATGCTTGAAAGGTTGGCTGGCCATGCCTATTACTGTTTTCTTGATGGATATTCTGGGTATAACCAGATAGTAGTTGACCCCATGGATCAAGAGAAGACTTCCTTTACTTGTCCCTTTGGAGTCTTTACATACAGGAGAATGCCATTTGGACTGTGTAATGCCCCAGCTACCTTTCAAAGGTGCATGCTATCAATCTTCTCAGACATGGTAGAAAAATTTATTGAAGTATTTATGGATGATTTCTCTGTTTTTGGTGATTCTTTTAATACTTGCTTGCACCATCTTACCTTAGTCTTGAAAAGGTGCCAAGAAACCAATTTAGTTTTGAATTGGGAGAAATGCCATTTCATGGTACCCAAAGGCATCGTTCTTGGTCATAAAATTTCAAGAAAGGGTATAAAAGTTGACAAGGCAAAAGTAGAAATTATAGAAAAACTTCCTTTGCCAACTAGTGTGAAAGCCGTTAGAAGTTTCTTAGGACATGCTGGATTCTATAGGAGATTCATCAAAGATTTTTCCAAAATAGCAAAGCCACTAAGCAATTTGCTGGTGGTAGACAATCCTTTTATCTTTGATGATGAATGCAAACATGCTTTTGAAACTCTAAAGGCTAAGCTCACCACAGCACCAATCATCACACCCCCAAGTTGGGGACTACCTTTTGAACTCATGTGTGATGCAAGTAACCTTGCAATTGGTGCTGTGTTGGGGCAGAGGAAGGAAAAGAAGCTTCATGTTATCTACTATGCAAGTAAGGCATTGAATGAAGCTCAAAAAAACTACACCACAACAGAGAAAGAGCTACTAGCTGTGGTATATGCTTTTGATAAGTTTAGACAATATTTGATTGGATCTAAAGTCTTAGTGTATACTGACCATGCTGCCCTTAAGTATCTTATGTCAAAACAGGATGCCAAACCAAGGCTAATCAGATAGGTGCTACTCCTACAAGAGTTTGAAATTGAGATAAAAGATAGAAAGGGCAATGAAAATCAAGTTGCAGATCACTTATCAAGGGTACCACAAGATGCATGCCAAGACAACCTTCCATTAATAAATGAAGAATTTCCAGATGAGCACCTCTTGCAAATTCAACATGTCCCTTGGTTTGCAGACATGGCCAACTACAAGGCGGGAAGAATCATTCCACAAGAGTACACAAAACAACAAGTCAAGAAGCTGCTGCATGAGGCTAAGTTCTTCTTCTGGGATGAACCATTCTTGTTCAAGAGATGCCCAGATGGAATGATAAGAAGATGGTGTCAGAAGGTGAGATGAAGGACATACTATGGCATTGTCACAACTCTAGTTATGGTGGTCATTTTGGAGCTGAAAGAACAGCTGCAAAGGTCCTTCAAAGTGGTTTCTACTGGCCTTCAATCTTCAAGGATGCTAGAGATTTTGTGAGCCAATGCAATGAATGTCAAAGAACAGGGGGTTTGTCAAAGAAAAATGAGATGCCTCAAAAGTTCATTTTGGAAGTGGAACTCTTTGATCTGTGGGGAATAGACTTCATGGGACCTTTTCCTCCGTCTTACACATTCAAATACATTTTGGTAGCAGTAGAATATGTCTCCAAATGGGTAGAAGCAATAGCCACCACCACATGTGATACCAACGTGGTCTTGCAATTCCTCAAGAAGAACATCTTCACTAGATTTGGAGTGCCCAAAGGACTTATAAGTGATGGGGGAAGCCACTTCTGCAACAAGCAACTAAATTCTTTACTCCACAAATATGGTGTTACTCACAAAGTGGCCACACCATATCACCCACAAACCAATGGACAAGCTGAACTTGCCAACAGAGAGCTAAAAAGGATCTTGGAGAAAACTGTGGGAACAACAAGAAAGGATTGGGTAAGGAAGCTGGATGATGCACTTTGGGCATACAGGACAGCCTTCAAGACACCCATAGGAAAATCTCCATTTCAGCTGGTGTATGGAAAGGGCATGCCACCTCCCTGTGGAGCTTGAACATAAGGCCTTTTGGGCCACCAAACTTCTGAATTTAGATGCTCAAGCAGCAGGAGAGAAGAGGTTGCTACAACTCAATGAACTTGAGGAGTTCAGATTGGAGGCATATAAAAATGCCAAAATATACAAAGAGAGAGCAAAGAGATGGCATGATAAGAGGATCTCTCAAAGAACATTCGAACCAGGCCAAAGGGTGCTGTTATTCAATTCAAGATTGAAGATTCTCCCTGGGAAGCTGAGGTCTAGATGGACTGGCCCGTACACCATCATCAAAGTATCACCTCATGGCTATGTCGAATTACTTGATGAAGCCTCAAAACAAACCTTCACAGCTAATGGACATAGGGTGAAGCATTATTTTGGTGGCCCCTGGAGCAAGGAAGAGAGCGTGCAACTCTTAGCATGAGCAAAGAAGCTGCAGTGTCAAGTTAAGGACAATAAACAAGCGCTTCATGGGAGGCAACCCATGCACAGGGAGTCTTTTAATTTCATACTTTAGTAATCAATAATGAGAGGTTGCATCATATACATCTAAGAGAATAAAAAGTAAACTAGTACATAGTGTATGCAAGGCACTAAGTTTGGTGTGGCCAATCTTGAAGTAATGGCAAAAGTTTGTTCTACAACACTTAGCCACAAACTAAGTTTGGTGTCCATACATACACGAAAATGCTAGACTATGAAAGTACAGTCATCTATTTTAGTTATATGAAAACAACTATTAAAAAAAAAAAAACCCGAGAAAAGAAATTGAAATAGCATACAAGGTAGGTAAGATACTAAGTTTGTTGTGGCCATCTTTGGAGTTAACTCCATAGAACACTTAGTCACAAACTAAGTTTGGTGTCTTTAATTCATAAATTTTAATTTTGCTTAGTCAACTTTGCATAGGAATATCATCATAAGTTGTTAGCTAGTAATGTCACTTTAAGAATCTCAAGCTTTTGGAATTTTGTTACAGGAAAGAAAGAAAGAAGTGATGGGGAATCTTGGAAGGAGGTCACGGATGCACAAGGAAGGGAAAGTCACATGAGTCTTGAACTTTGTGCATTGGAAAAAACAACTCAACATGCATTGGGCACAAGGAAGCATGCTCCCCATGCTATGACCGAACCCCTAGAACCATACATCTCACCACGGAAATCACTAGAACCATGCATCCTCACCAAAACTCACTTTAAATACTTCAACCATATTCATCAAACCTCACTTTTCCTCACTCATCCTTCTACCCCTCCATAACCCCATTTCATCACCCGAACTCACACTCAACCTCCAACTTATTCCGTGTTCCACAAATTCTAGCCTTGAACCTCATCTTTACCCAACAAAACTCTTGAGGCATTACATCTCTCCACATAACCGAAACACTCCACCCCCTTCACCATCATTTTCTATCTTCTCTAAGTCACCTTGCTCGTCATATACCTCTCCCTTTCACAATTATCTTCTTTATGCTTGAGGACAAGCATTCACCTAAGTTTGGTGTTGGGGAGATTCAACCCTTGCAAGTGAATCTCAATGGCCTCATCATCAAGGGATAGGAGAGAAGATGAAGGACAAGACACCTTTGATCAAAGAAGATTCAAATCCAAACACAACGAGCGTATCTTTAGCTGGATGTCAAGCAAAGATGTTGTTCCGGAGTTACCCTTCAAGCTAAGAAAAGATGAATACCCTAAAATACAAAAAATAATCAGGAAAAGGGGATGGGAGCTTCTCTGTAACCAACCTCAAGAAGTGAGCATGCTTCTCATCCATGAGTTCTACACTAATGTGATAAGAGAATATGATGATGAAGAACCATACATGAGTTATGTAAGAGGTGTGATTGTTGATTTTAGCCCGGACACCATCAACAGGGTGCTAAAGGTCAAGCCAAAACGGTTCAAACGAGCTAGCTATGAAGAAAGGGTTGAAAATGACCCGAGATATATGGATGTGGTAAGTGACTTATGCAGAGTAGGCACGGATTGGGTGTTGGATTCACATGGACAACCACTCAAACTTCGGAGAGGTGATCTCATACCTCAAGCAAAAGGATGGCATGACATAGTGAGGAGATCATTGATCTCCACTTCAAATAATTCTGAGGTAACGGTGAATAGAGCAATAATGATCCATTGTATAATGAAAGGAGGGGAAATCAATGTTGGAGACATTATAGCCAAGAACATCATTGACATAGCTCAAAAGGTCAAACAGGACAGCTGGCTAGGATACCCTAGTACTATTCTGCGCCTATGTGAAGAAGCTGGAGTGCCTCTGGAAGAATTTGAAGAAACTGATGTGGTCTCTGTTGGAAAACCTCTTACCCGAGAAAGGTTGGAATTTATCACCACAACCCAATTGGAAAGGCAACCTTTAGCAAGAAGGAAGAAAAGGAAAGAAGCAAGACAAGAGGAGGAGCCTCAAGAAATGGAAGAACCTCATACCTTGAACATGAATCAACTCCAAGCCGCTTTGGAAGGAATCTCTGGGCAATATTCACAAATTCAAAGAAGCCAAGAGGAACAAGCTCAGCAACAAAGGGACCTTTGGCAGTTGATGGACCAACAAAGAGGAGTTCAAGTTCAATGGATGAACCAACAAAATGAATACCAAACACACATGATGGAACTACAACAAGAACAATATGCCAAGATGCATGAAGCCATCAACAATTCAACTGTTGAATATGGAAAAGCCATGGAGAAAGTAATACAAGAACAAGCTCAACTAAGAAAAGAGCAAGCTCAGCAAATGGAGCTTCTCCATAGGTTGGATGCTAGACATGATACATTTCACAAAGAGTTCAATGAAAGCAGAATGTTCAGGGAAGCCAGGCACAAGGACAGACGTGACTATGATATATGCACCCAAGAAAAGCTCAGTTACCTTTGTGGAGCACCCCCATTACTCAACCCACAAATTAAAAGTTTTAATGAAGCTCGCAAGATATTTGAAGAGCAAGAACTTGCAAGGGTGAGATTTAATGCTCAGAGGCTAAAGGAGACAATGATAAGCTCAGGAGTTTGGCAAAGAGAAGAGGGGGATTCAACAACAAAACAACAAGGAGAACTAAGAAGGAAAAAGAAAGAGGATCCAAAGGGGGATCCAACAACAAAACAACAAGGAGAGCTGAGAAAGAAAAAGAAAGAAGACCCAAAGGGGAAAGGAAAGCAAGGAGAATCAAGCAAAGAAAAAGGGACATGAAGACTAAAGGTGGTGAAGTTCCTTTGTTTTTCCTTATGCTTTAATAAATAAAGAAGATGTATGTCTGAAATATGGTATGCCTTCTAGGATGCATTTTCTGTTTGAAGCATTTTCTTTTATGTTGCCCATTCCATGCATCATCACACACAGGTTTGGAATGGTTGCTTGTCTTAAGTACTTTTACTTGTCAATGGAATAAAAGATGTAGTTTGAGCAAGAACAGAGAGAATTCTAGCTTAAAAAGAATCATGTTATCCCATGAGAAAAGTGCTAGTATATATACATTTATTGTGAAAGAATCAAGGCTCAATAAGTTCAAAAGAATGCTTGCTTATACAAGACTAGTTCGGTTAAGGGTCACAAAGACTTTATCAGTAATAGCACAAATAACCTTGACAATAAAGAAAACAGAAGACAAAGAACGAAAGGCTAGGCATCAATGACAAAATTTGGATATGTGTCTGTGGTGATTGATGTTAGGAGACATACTTGGGCTAGTAAATCCGAGGGGTGCTTCATCACCCGATAACTTGAGTTAACTAACTCGGGATTATCGATTGAAAACTCACAATCAAGAGTAGCTCTATAACAGAACATTTAGCAACCCAAAGAGGTGCTGGACACCACTATCCAAATAAAATTTCAATGTTATATGCCTGTGATTGAATGTGTTAAGGAGAGAGGCTTGAGTTAGTAAATCTTTAAGAGTGTCTCAACACTTAACAACTTGAACCAACTGGTTTGGGATTGTTGATTGAAAGCTTATGCTAAAGAGCCGCCTTAAGACAAGATTTCGAGCTCATTTGAAATAAAAAAGAAAGGAATATAAAAAAAAAAGAAGAAGAAAGAAAGAAAAGCATCAAGTAAGGAATGGTTCAAGGGACATGTGCTACGGTATAAAAAAGAGTCTAGTGAAGTTAACCAATTTAGTATTGAAGCAAGCATTTTAATTGAAAAAGTTGAATAGCCGTGATCAATTACAATAAATTGATGATCACACAAGTGAGGATGACATGCTCAATGAAAAATTACTCTCTGGTAGAACATTCAAGTCTTGCATCTTAGATTCTTGTGACAAAGTTTTTATATTTTGCTTGAGGACAAGCAACACTTTAAGTTTGGTGTTGTGATGCAATTGCATATTTGTTATATTAGCTAGTTAGTTTAGTTGGTTTTAGCTTAATTTCACTCATTTTCTCTAAATAAACAAGTCCTTTTATGAGTTTTGTCTTCATGCATGAGAATACCAAGGAACATGTTGATTCTAGCCAAATTCATGCAAATGATTTAAGGAATACATACATGAATGAGTATGAATGAATCTCATGAAATTTATTGCATGAATTGGTAAGACTTTGAAGCTATTTCCCTTGTTGATGATAGGTGATGAAACAAGAAAGCATGGAAGCAAGAATGATGCAAGCTGGGCAAGAAGAAGAGAAGTTGTTGGCGTTGCCAACTTGGAGAAAGGGTGCATGTTTGAAGGTAACGCCAGGCAGCCCTAGAGAGCAAATGTTGGCGTTGCCAACTTGGAGAAAGGAGTGAGTGTTTGATGGCAACGCAGTTAATCAAAGAGCTGAGCCAAGGAGAGCTCGAGGGCGTTGCCAACGTGGGAATGAAGAAGCGTTATTCAAGGCAACGCACACAAGCAAGGCTTGGCCAGGAGGAGATTAAGCTGGCGTTGCCAACGCCAGGAACAAGGGAAGTGTTCCTTGACAACGCACACAAGCAAACTTGGCCCAAGAGGAGGAGAAGCTGGCGTTGCCAACGCCAAGAACCATAGGCGTTATTCAAGGCAACGCCAAGCAATCTTGGGGAGCTAGTTTAGAACCTCGAGCACGTTGCCAGCCTAGAGATGAGGGGCGTGTTTGAGGACAACGCAGGCAAACAACGCTGAATGGAAAACTTGGCCCAGGAAAAGGAGATGCACGTTGCCAACGCCAAGTTATGAAGGCGTGTTCCTTGGCAACGTAGCAAGCAACCTTGGCACCAAAGGGGAGCTCGAGCACGTTGTTGAGCTAGGAACCATGGGCGTGTTCCTTGGCAACGCATGCAAGTTAGGAGTATGGGCACACGAGAGCGTTGCTAACTTGGAAATGAACTGGCGTGTTCTTCAACAACGCCAGGGACAAGATCTTGGGCCAGCAAATAGAAGCACGTTGCCAACGCCACTTGCATTGGCGTGTTTTAAGGCAATGCCAGGAAGGAATACTTGGCTAGGCACCAAGTCTTGGATCCCAACCACGTTGCCAACGCCAGGAAGCATAGGCGTGTTCAAGGACAACGCCAAGCAACAAGCATAGACCTTGAGGAAGGCTCGAGCACGTTGCCAACGCCAGCTTCCAAAGGCGTGTTTGAGGGCAACGCAGCAAGCAAAATTTGGCAAGGAAGCTCACATGAAGAAGCACTCGAGCACGTTGCCAACGCCAGCCTCCAAAGGCGTTATCTAAGGCAACGTGACAAGCAAAATTGAAGGCTAGAGATGAGCCCTGGAGGGAGCACGGGCACGTTGCCAATGTGCTAGCAAGGAGGCGTGCTTGGTGACAACGCCAGCCTCATGTCTCTGCTTTGGGAGGATAGGCACGTTGCCAACTTGGGAGGATAGGTACGTTTTTGGCAACAACTTGGCAGCTTGACCTTACCTTCTTTGAGGAAGCATAACTTGAGCTAGGAAAGTCCAATTGAGGTGATTCCAGTGGCATTGGAAAATAGACATCAAGAACTTTCCAACGATGTATAATAGTCCATATTGAAGCAGAAGGTTGACACTCAAATTCTGGGCTACATTTAGCATGAAAGTAGAGCCAAGAAGAGGAAAAGCAAGTTGTTAGCAACAACTTGGGCTAGCAACGCCCAAGTCTGAAAGTTCACTCCCAGGAAAACACCATGCACGTTGCCAACGTGCATTAAGCCTAGAGTTATTGCCAATAACGCCCCTCAATGGGCCAGAATTGTTGCCAACTTGCTCTGCTTCCTCTACTCCTCACAAAGGCCAGCAACTTCTTCAATTGAACCAGAAATTCAACAAAGAGAAAGCCCACATTGCTAGCCCAATTGAAGATCTTTGAAGGAGTTTTAGGACTAATATAAATAGAGATTGAGTTTGTACTTTAGGAGGACTTTGGACACTTAGCATTATACACTTTTAGCACTTTATTTGGAGAACTCAATAGCACTTCCGGGAGGATACCCGGAGAGCTATTTTTGGCTTTCTTTTGGAACTTTTCTTTGGGGAATTTTAAGTTTTAAGCATTTCCTTATTCTTCTTCTTCTTTTCTTTACACTTAGTTTAATTTTTGTTGATAGCAATTATGGTTGAAATTGGAGCTATGATTCACTAAACCCCATTCATTAGGGGGAAGAGCTCTGCTTGTTTGAATGCATTGATGAACTCCTCTTTTCCTCCACAATTCAAGTGGTTAATCCAAAGAGGAAACTCTTGTTCTTCAAAGATTCAACCACCATCGAGAGAGGGGTTAATCTATGTGAATTGTGTGGTGAATTTGAGGAATGAGCCACATAATTCAGTTTAGAGTTCATCCTTTCTTGATTCCCTTGATCAATACACCTTGGTTAGTATGTGAGATGTAACTTTCCTTGGTTGAGATTATGGGAGTTGTGTGGCTGGAATAGAATTGAGCTTCATCTCTTCTCATGAACACTTAGATCACGAGAGTGGCAATTGGTTATGTTGAGAGAAATTGAATCACCAAGAGATTGGGATTCAATTACCCACTTGCCATGGATCTATACCCATGATTGAGAAGGATTTGACTAACATCAATTCATGAAAACTTGCATCTCTGATCCCTAATGATCCTCTCCATCATTAATTCTTATTTCTTTTACCTCTAGTTGTTTGACTACCCATAACCCAATTCCCTTTTACATTCGGTCAATTTATTATTCTTGTTATCTACATTCTGTTCCTTTAATCCTTGCTATTTACTTTTATGTTCTTTGAATTTCTGCAACCTTTAATTCCTTGCAATTTATCTTTGATGTTATTTAAGTTTCTTGCACTTTAAGTTTCAGTTATTTACTTTCATTTTATTTCTCTATTCTAGTTCTTTACATTCCTTGCCATTTAAGTTCCTGTAATTAAGTTCAAAAATCAAAATGCTCATGAAATCAAAACTATGTTTTCTTGACTAAATTTACCATTTAACTAAAGTTGCTTAATCTACCAATCTCCGTGGGATCGACCTCACTCTTAGTGAGTTTTATTACTTGATATGACCCGGTATACTTGCCGGTTATACGTGAAACTTAATTTTTACGTATCAGTTGGGAGGCCACAACCAAACTCTAAGTTTGGTGTTGAACCCCCACATTCAAACTCTAAGTTTGGTGTTGGGAGATTCCAACATAGCTCTGAGCAAGCTTTTGGTAACATCAGTGCCAAGATCCGGCAACAAGCACCAAGTTTTTGGCGCCGTTGCCGGGGATTGTTCTAAGTTTTGAGCACCAAGTTCTTGGGGCCATTACTAGGGATTATTTGAGTTGTGAAAAGTAGTGATCACAATTTTGCACACCAAGTTTTTGGCGCCGTTGCCGAGGATTGTTCAAAGTTTTGAGCAAGCTTTTGGTAACATCAGTGCCAAGATCCGGCAACAAGCACCAAGTTTTTGGCGCCGTTGCCGGGGATTGTTCAGTTTGGACAACTGAAGGTTCATCTTGTTGCTTAGATTAGGTATTTTTTTTTTCGAAATTCTTGAAGATGAATTCTAGAGTTTCATGATGATTTGTTGAAGTCTGGCTGGCTGAGAAGCCATGTCTAATCTCATTGGACCGAGGTTTCAACTTATCATCACAAGAGCTTGTTGATTTTCATCAATCTTGCTTTTGGAGCAGTGATCTGCTAAGGCTTGGCTGGCCTCTGGCCATGTCTAGTGTTTTGGACCGAAGCTTTCTTCCATGGCATTACACAACTTCGCACAACTAACCAGCAAGTGCACTGGGTCGTCCAAGTAATACCTTACGTGAGTAAGGGTCGATCCCACGGAGATTGTTAGTATTGAAGCAAGCTATGGTCATCTTGCAAATCTTAGTCAGGCAGACTCAAATGTATATGGTGATGAACGAAAATAATATAAAGATAAAGATAGAGATACTTATGTAATTCATTGGTAGGAACCTCAGATAAGCGCATGAAGATGCCTTCCCTTCCGTCTCTCTGCTTTCCTACTGTCTTCATCCAATCCTTCTTACTCCTTTCCATGGCAAGCTCGTGTAGGGTTTCACCGTTGTCAATGGCTACCTCCCATCCTCTCAGTGAAAGCGATTGCATATGCCCTGTCACGGCACGCGGAATTCAGCTGTCGGTTCTCGGTCAGGCCGGAATAATATCCATTGATACTTTTGCGTCTGTCACTAACGCCCCGCCTGCTAGGAGTTTGAAGCACGTCACAGTCATTCAGTCATTGAATCCTACTCAGAATACCACAGACAAGGTTAGACCTTCCGGATTCTCTTGAATGCTGCCATCAGTTCTCGCCTATACCACGAAGACTCTGATCTCACGGAATGGTTGGCTCGTTTGTCAGGCGAGTACTCGGTTGTCAGGCGATCAACCATGCATTGTGCAATCAGGAATCCAAGAGATATTCACTAGAGCCTTGGTTGCTTGTAGAACAAGAGTGGTTGTCAGTCACCTTGTTCATAAGTGAGAATGATGATGAGTGTCACGGATCATCACATTCATCAAGTTGAAGAACAAGTGATATCTTAGAACAAGAACAAGCGGAATTGAATGGAAGAACAATAGTAATTGCATTAATACTCGAGGTACAGCAGAGCTCCACACCTTAATCTATGGTGTGTAGAAACTCCACCGTTGAAGATACATAAGCATAAGGTCTAGGCATGGCCGAATGGCCAGCCTCCCAATGATCTAAGATAGCATAAAACACGAAGATAGCTACCCAGATATCTCAATACAATAGTAAAAGGTCCTACTTATAGAAAACTAGTAGCCTAAGGTGTACAGAGATGAGTAAATGACATAAAAATCCACTTCCGGGCCCACTTGGTGTGTGCTTGGGCTGAGCAATGAAGCATTTTCGTGTAGAGACTCTTCTTGGAGTTAAACGCCAGCTTTTACGCCAGTTTGGGCGTTTAACTCCCATTTGGGTGCCAGTTCCAGCGTTTAACGCTGGGATTTCTTGAGGTGACTTTGAACGCCGGTTTGGGCCATCAAATCTTGGGCAAAGTATGGACTATCATATATTGCTGGAAAGCCCAGGATGTCTACTTTCCAACGCCGTTGAGAGCGCGCCAATTGGGCTTCTGTAGCTCCAGAAAATCCACTTCGAGTGCAGGGAGGTCAGAATCCAACAGCATCTGCAGTCCTTTTTAGTCTCTGAATCAGATTTTTGCTCAGGTCCCTCAATTTCAGCCAGAAAATATCTGAAATCACAGAAAAACACACAAACTCATAGTAAAGTCCAGAAAAGTGAATTTTAACTAAAAACTAATAAAAATATACTAAAAACTAACTAGATCATACCAAAAACATACTAAAAACAATGCCAAAAAGTGTCTAAATTATCCGCTCATCACGCGTGCGCGCAGAGCACGCGTCCGCACCTCTCTCTCTATTCCACCACCCGCGCGCCCGCGCCATGTGCGCGTTCGCGCGGATGCCCTTTCTTCCATCCACTTCTTTTCTTCTCCTCTTTCCATTTCTTTCCTTTTCCTTTCTTCTTCCCTTCTTCTACCCCTCATCCAACACTTCCAAACACCATTGATAACCATTTATTTTAGTTAGTTAATTAGTTATTAGTTAGTTAGTGCTTAGTTAGTTCTAGTTAGTTTTCATTTCATTTTTTTCTTTTTCATTGTAAGTGTTGGATTGTTATTCTTATTTACCATTAATTACTGCTGAGTATTAAAAAGGGATGTTTTATTAACATCACTATGTTTATAATCTTTGTTGGACTCTATGATAGAGGTTATATTTTACTACTTGGTTTTGAGTTCTTCATGCTTACCTTTTGAAAAATACCAAGTGTTGAGAATTGCCTTCGAGCTTATAACTCTTTTGAATTGCATGTTGTAGCTAGCCACCATGTGATTTGAACTCTTTCCTCGATTAGGCAACCTCTTGATGGATGATGTTGTGCATTTACCTTAGTGCATGGTGTTTCATGATCATATGCATCCATAGGCTTAGCTTGAATGCTTCCATGCTTCTTTAATGCTTGTTTTACCTTACAAGTTCACTTAAAGCATCTCAAGCATACTAGAATGAGTAAAGTGCATGCTTCTTTCGTGACATAGTTTTTTTTATGCTAATGTGTGTTCAAAACTGCGCAATTTAGAATTCACACACCTATTTGTCATTAATGTCACACTAATTCACTTACTCAATTCTAGTGATTTACCTCACTCCAACAATGTATGCTTCCTTGCTTTTGTATTGTCTCATCTTATGGTGTTATATTTTTGTCTTTCATGATGAATGCACCACAAGCAATAACGGAAGCAAGACTAAGAACACGCAGCAATCCAGAGAGTCGCCGTACCCCCTTGCTCATCTTTGAGTGCACCGAGGACAGTGCAAACTTTTAAGTGTGGGGAGGTCGTCCGACCGATCGGCGATTTTGGGTGACAAATTTCTAATCCTAACACTTTTGCATTTCATTTTAGATTTTTAGGATTTTTACTTGCATTTTCTTAACTTTGCATATATATACACAATATGCTTAGTCAAATAATGAAAATTTTCAAGATTTCTATCTATAGGGAATCTCAATTGATTTGAGTGAAAACTTTTCATAAAACTTTCTTGAATTATATATGTTATGGATCATGTTTTGAGCTAAGAACACAAGCAAGTGAGATTTGAGCCTAATGGTGTGGTTACATCTTATAACCACTTATTTTCCTTCTTGTGTGCATTATTCTCTTTCTATGATTGTAATCTTTGATTTTTTTGATTCTTTATGTCCATTATTTTGTGTATTCATGCATTTATATGATTGAGGCCATCATTTCATTTAGCTCACTTACCCAAATAGCCTTACCTTTCATCTTCCATTGTTAGCCAATTTGAGCCTACGCTTAACCCACTTGTTCTTAATTTTAGCACATTACAAGCTTAAAGCGAAAAACAATAAATGTCCTTAATTTGGATCTTTGATTAGCTTAGGCTAGTGTGTGTGAGTATCATTCAAGTGTGGGAACCTTGGGACATTGGGTGAATAAAAGGGGTAGTTTTGTATTGTTATTGAAAATATTGGGAATTGGGTACATACTCATGTATTGATCAAATGTAAAACCTTATGCATTGAGGTTCTTGTATATAAAAAAATTGAGAAAAACAAAAGAAAAAGAAAAGAAAAAAAATATAGAAAAAAAATAGAAAAGAAAGAAAAAGAAGAAAAATAATAAAAAGGGGACAAAATGCCCCAAAGCGAAGCTCAATAAGATCAATGCATAAGTGTTGTAAAGTGAAAAGAAAATGCATAGGTATGTGAAAAAGTGAAGGATGGGTAGTTAGATTAGTACTTAATTGTATAGGTCATTATATAGGTTAGGTGGGAAGTCTAAGCTTATCAAAGATTCAAATTTCAAGCTCACCTGACCATATATGCATCCTACCTTGACCCTAGCCCCATTACAACCTAAATAAAAGACGTCATGATACTTGTATGCATGCATGAAATATATGTTGATTGTTAGAAGAAAAACAAATCTTAGAAAGCATGATTAGGAGAGAATTGAGAGAATCAACCATAAACACTTGAGCGAATAGAGTGCAAACACATCCGGTGAGGGTTTGATGCTCAATTACATGTTTCCACCTATGACCATCTCTTCTCATGCAAGTTTGTAAAAATATTTAATAACTTAATTCAATTGTGGATTAGACTTGCTAGTCCTTAGCCCTTATGCATATATGCTTCTTGGAAATTGATTTATTTTGACCAAGCAATTGCATTCATGTAGATAGTTGCATATAGGTAGATCGCATTTAATTAGTTTCCATTGAATAAATGCCATACCCTTTGCTTCATTCTTAGCTTAATCATGAGGACATGCTTGGTTTAATTGTGGGGAGGTTGATAAACCCCATTTGTAGGGTTTATCTTGTATTGATTTTAGGGGATTTTATCACCTTTTTACCCACATTTATTCAATGAAATGGTATGGTTTTGTGATTGTCTCCTTATTTGTGCTTAGATGTGAAAACATGATTTTAGACCCTTAATTTGATGGTTTTAATCTCCCTTTGATTCCACTAGATGCCTTGATATGTTTGTTAGTGATTTCAGATTGAAAAGGCTAGGAATGAATCAAAGGAGTGAAGAAGAAAGCATGCAAAGTGGAGAAATCATGAAAAGTCAAAGAAGTTGAACTCGCCCATGGACGCGCGCGCGCAGCTGGCGCTTGCGCGCACCTGCGAATCACCCCATGGACGCGTACGCATGCTGTGCGCGTACGCGTCGGTGCTGGTTTATGATTTTTTAATGAAAACGTGACCAACGAATTCTCAAGGGTTGTGGGGCCCAATCCCAACCAACTTTGGCGCCTAAACTGCTATTTAAAGCCAAGGATTGAAGAGCAAAGGGGGATGGCATTCATTAAACACTCATTAGGATTAGTTTAGAAGTAGTTTCTAGAGAGAGAACTAATCTTCTCTCTAGGATTAGGTTAGGTTTAGTTCTTAGATCTAGGTTTTTATCTTTGCTTTCTTCTACTTCTATCTCTCAATTCTTTGTTGCTACATTCATCTTCTTCTACTCTTTTGTTGTAATTTCCTTTATGTTGTTCTTATATTTTTTTGTAGATCTAGTATTGTTCCTTCTACATTCTTCCAATTCAATAAGAGGTAATTCATAATAAATGTGTCTTCTTTGCTTTTCTATTGTTGATCTCTTGTTTTTGTAGTTGTAGATTCCTTTAATTCTTGCATTTAATAATGTTTACTTCTATTGCACTTTATGTGTTTGTTGAAATGTCTCTTCTATATATAGTATAGATTTTGTTCCTCTTGGCCTAGGTAGAGTAATTAGTGACTCTTGAGTTATCTAATTCCTTTGTTGATTGGTAATTGGAGAGATTGCTAATTGGTTTGGAGTGCACTAAAGCTAGTCTTTCCTTGGGAGTTGGCTAGGACTTGTGGCTCAAGTCAATTCATCCACTTGACTTTCCTTTATTTAGTAAGGGTTAACTAAGTGGTAGCAATGAACAATTCTCATCACAATTGAGAAGGATAACTAGGATAGGACTTCTAGTTCTCACACCTTACCAAGAGCCTTTTATAGTTGTTAGTTTACTTTCTTGCCATTTATTTTTCATGCTTCTTATCCAAAACACCAAAACACATTTCTAACCAATAACAAGGCACTTTATTGTAATTCCTAGGGAGAACGACCCGAGGTTTGAATACTTCGGTTTATAAAATTAGGGGTTTGTTACTTGTGACAAACAATCTTTTGTATGAAAGGATTATTGTTGGTTTAGAAACTATACTTGCAACGAGAATTCATTTGTGAAATTCTAAACCGTCAAAAATTCCAATCATCAAAATGCCCGTCCTCTCAGTGAAAATGTTCAACGCGCTCTGTCACAGCACGGCTAATCATCTGTCGGTTCTCAATCAGGTTGGAATAGAATCCATTGATTCTTTTGCGTCTGTCACTAACGCCCAGCCTTCAGGAGTTTGAAGCTCGTCACAGTCATTCAATCCTTGAATCCTACTCAGAATACCACAGACAAGGTTTAAACCTTCCGGATTCTCTTGAATGCCGCCATCAATTCTAGCTTATACCACGAAGATTCCGATTAAGGGATCCAAGAGATATCCACTCAATCTAAGGTAGAACGGAGGTGGTTGTCAGGCACACGTTCATAGGTGAGAATGATGATGAGTGTCACGGATCATCACATTCATCAAGTTGAGGAACAAGTGATATCTTAGAACAAGAACAAGCTGAATTGAATAGAAGAACAATAGTAATTGCATTAATACTCGAGGTACAGCTGAGCTCCACACCTTAATCTATGGTGTGTAGAAACTCCACCGTTGAAAATACATAAGAACAAGGTCTAGGCATGGCCGAGAGGCCAGCCCCCAATGATCTAAGAACTAGACGTCCAAAGATGATCTGGAGATCTAAAGTGATCCAAAGATGATAATACAATAGCAAAAGGTCCTATTTGTAGAGAACTAGTAGCCTAGGGTTTACAGAAATGAGTAAATGACATAAAAATCCACTTCCGGGCCCACTTGGTGTGTGCTTGGACTGAGCATTGAAGCTTTTATGTGTAGAGACTTTTCTTGGAGTTAAACGCCAGCTTTTATGGTAGTTTGGGCGTTTAACTCCCATTCTTGTGCCAGTTCCGGCGTTTAACGCCGGGCTTTTTGAGCTGATTTGGAACACCGGTTTGGGCCATCAAATCTTGGGCAAAGTATGGACTATTATATATTGCTGGAAAGCCCAGGATGTATACTTTCCAACGCAGTTGAGAGCGCGCCAATTAGGCTTCTGTAGCTCCAAAAAATCCACTTCGAGTGCAGGGAGGTCAGAATCCAACAACATCTGCAGTCCTTTTCAGCCTCTGAATCAGATTTTTGCTCAGGTCCCTCAATTTCAGTCAGAAAATACCTGAAATCACAGAAAAATACACAAACTCATAGTAAAGTCTAGAAAAGTGAATTTTAACTAAAAACTAATGAAAATATAATAAAAACTAACTAAAACATACTAAAAACATACTAAAAACAATGCCAAAAAGCGTATAAATTATCCGCTCATCAGTGAGCTACCGGAGCTGAAGCGCCAGAAGCTCTCCCTCGAAGGGCCAAATACCCCACAAGTTGAGGGAGCATCCACTTCTCAAGATCAAGGTTGTTGAGTCCTAACTCTGTGATAATCTCTATCATTAGGAGTCTATTTTAGAGTCATTTAAAATTTTGTTTTCTATTACTGTTAGTCTTATCTTATATCTATTTTTGAGTCTTGTTCTTAATTCATGATTAATAAAATTTAAGATTCATGCCTTAAAGCTATAAATGTCCTATGAATCCATCACCTCTCTTAAATGAAAAATGCTTTAATCACAAAAGAACAATAAGTATAGGATTTTGAATTCATCTCTAAAACTAGTTGAATTAGTTTGATGTGGTGACAATAATTTTTGTTTTCTGAATGAATGCTTGAACAGTGCATATGTCTTTTGAATTTGTTGATTAAAGAATGTTAAACTTGTTGGCTCTTGAAAGAATGATGGAAAAGGAGAAATGTTATTGAGGATTTGAAAAACCATCAAATTGATTCTTGAAGCAAGAAAAAGCAGTAAAAAAAAGTTTAAGGTGATCCAAGGCAAAAAGAGTGTGCTTAAGAACCCTGGACACCTCTGATTGGGGACTCTAGCAAAGCTGAATCACAATCTAAAAAGGTTCACCCAGTCATGTGTCTGTGGCATGTATGTATCCGGTGGTAATACTGGAAGACAGAGTGCTTTGGGCCACAGCCAAGACTCATAAAGTAGCTATGTTCAAGAATCATCATACTTAACTAGGAGAATCAATAACACTATCTGAGTTCTGAGTTCCTATAGATGCCAATCATTCTAAACTTCAAAGGATAAAGTGAGATGCCAAAACTGTTCAGAAACAAAAAGCTACTAGTCCCGCTCATCTAATTGGTGCTAAGTTTCTTTGATATTTTGGAGTCTATAGTATATTCTCTTCTTTTTATTCTATTTTGATTTTCAGTTGCTTGGGGACAAACAACAATTTAAGTTTGGTGTTGTGATGAGCGGATAATTTATACGCTTTTTGGCATTGTTTTTAGTAAGTTTTTAGTATATTTTAGTTAGTTTTTATTACATTTTTATTATTTTTTAGTTAAAATTCACTTTTCTGGGCTTTACTATGAGTTTGTATGTTTTTCTATGATTTCAATTATTTTCTAACTAAAATTGAGGGACCTGAGCAAAAATCTAATTCAGAGGCTGAAAAGGACTGCAGATGCTGTTGGATTCTGACCTCCCTGCACTCAAAGTGGATTTTCTGGAGCTACAGAAGCCCAATTGGCACGCTCTCAATTGCGTTGAAAAGTAGACATCCTGGGCTTTCCAGCAATGTTTAATAGTCTATACTTTGCCTGAGATTTGATGGCCCAAACCGGCGTTGCAAATCAGCTTCAGAATTCCCGGCGTTCAACGCCGGAACTGGCACAAAAATTGGAGTTAAACGCCCAAAATGGCATAAAAGCTGGCATTTAACTCCAGAAAAAGTCTCTACACATGAAAGCTTCAATGCTCAGCCCAAGAACACACCAAATGGACCCCAGAAGTGGATTTTTACGTCATTTACTCATTTCTGTATACCCTAGGTTACTAGTTCACTATTAATAGGACCTTTTGACATTGTATCTGTACCTCATGACACTTTACACGTTTCTTATTGTATCTTCTATGGCATGAGTCTCTAAACTCCATGGTTGGGGGTGAGGAGCTCTGCTGTGTCTTGATGGATTAATGCAATTACTACTGTTTTTCATTCAATCATGCTTGCTTCTATTCTAAGATATCACTTGTTCCTAAACCTGATGAATGTGATGATCTGTGACACTCATCAACATTCTCACCTATGAATGTGTGCCTGACAACCACCTCTGTTCTACCTTAGATTGAGTAGATATCTCTTGGGTTCCTTAATCAGAATCTTTGTGGTATAAGCTAGAATTGATGGCGGCATTCAAGAGAATCCGGAAGGTCTAAACCTTGTCTATGGTATTCTGAGTAGGATTCAAGGATTGAATGACTGTGATGAGCTTCAAACTCCTGAAGGCTGGGCGTTAGTGACAGACGCAAAAGAATCACTGGATTCTATTCCGACCTAATTGAGAACCGACAGATGAATAGCCGTGCTGTGACAGAGCGCGTTGAACATTTTCACTAAGAGGATGGGAGGTAGCCATTGACAACGGTGAAACCCTACATACAGCTTGCCATGGAAGGAGCCTTGCGTGCTTGAAGAAGAAGACAGTAGGAAAGCAGAGATTCAGAAGATAGAGCATCTCCAAAACCTCAACCTGTTCTCCATTACTGCAAAACAAGTATTTTTTCATGTTCTTCTACTTTTCACAATTAAACCTGAGAATTATTGATATCCTGACTAAGAGTTACAAGATAACCATAGCTTGCTTCAAGCCGACAATCTCTGTGGGATCGACCCTTACTCACGTAAGGTATTACTTGGACGACCCAGTGCACTTGCTGGTTAGTTGTGCGGGATTGCAAAAATGTGATTGCAATTTCGTGCACCAACGGTTCAAGCATTCATTCAGAAGACAAAAAGTATTTCCACCACATATAATTAATTATAATTTTTCTTATTAAGAACTCGAAAGATATAAATTACCTCTTTATTCTAAAAATCTACTATTTTATTCATGTTTGATGATGATGAAAAAAATAAGTTATATCTTAATTGAAAATAAAGTCAAAATAGATATACTAATTACCACTACTCCAATATAACTTCTAAGGTAAATTCCTATAGTAACAAATATCACAGAGTTAAAGCTAAAATTAGAACTCCACCACCTGTATTTTGGGAAGTGGATGTTCCTCTAGTCTGTGGGGTGCTTGGTCCTTCAAGAATTAATTTCTGACGCTTCAGTTCCCTCAAATCACGCCCTTGCTCCTCTTGTTCCCTAAGCAATTTGCAAAGCATGCTATTTTGATTATTCTATTCTTCCTTTATTTGGTCCATAGCTTCTTGCAACTTGGAAACAGATGCCTCAAGGTGCTCCCAGTATTCAAATTGAGGGATTTCTGGGAGGAATTCCTATGCTCTCCTCTTGATGGGGTCATCTTGCAACTGTTGTTTTTCCATTGATATTTTAGTGATTAGCCGCTCAACTGAGATATACTCAGTTATTCCCATCCTTACTCCAACATCTTTGCAGAGCATAGAAATTAAGCTTGGATAAGCCAATTTGGCATCTTTGGAGTTCTTGTTTGCTATTTTGTAAAGTTCACACGAGATTAGTTGATGAACTTCTACTTCTCTTCCCAACATGATGCAGTGAATCATCACTACTCTTTTAACAGTGACTTCAGAACGGTTGCTAGTGGGCAATATAGAATGCCCAATGAAGTCCAGCAAGCCTCTGGCGACTGGTTTGAGATCTTCTCTCTTGAGTTGAATTGGGATGCCAGTGGTGCTGGTGGTCCACCTTGCTCCAGGGATGCATATATCCTCTAGAATCTTATCCAGGCCCTTGTTTGTTCTCATCATTCTCATATTAAAGGAGTCTGGGTCATCTTTCAGCTGAGGAAGCTTAAAGACCTCCCTGATTTTGTCAGGGTGGATGTGAACAATATTTCCTCTGACCAAAGTCCGATAGTCATAGAGGGCAATTCCAGATATTCTCTGCCTGTCTGTTTGCCACAGATTAGCATAGAACTCCTGAACCATGTTCCTTCCTACTTTTGTTTTAGGATTAGCTAGGATTTCCCAGTTCCTATTTCGAATTTGCTCTTGGATCTCTGGATATTCATCTTCTTTCAGATCGAACTTGACTTCTGGGATCACTGATCTTAGACCCATTATTTTGTAGTAATGGTCTGAATGTTCTTTGGTTAAGAACTTCCCTTGATTCTAAAGTGGTTTTGGAATACTCTCTTTCTTGCCTCTTGGAGTGGGTTGTTTTCCTTTAGGAGCCATGATCTTAGTGGATATAGTTAAGTGATCACGGATAAACACACCAAACTTAGAGGTTTACTTGTCCTCAAGCAAAAGAAAAGAAAAGAGAGGGATAGAAGGAGTGCTAGTGTGGAATGGTGGATGAGAAGGGGGAGGCCGAATGGGTTTAAAAGGGAAAGGGTGTTTTTTTCGAATATTTTAAAAAAAGATAAGATAGAAGATATGATTTATGAAAGATAAATTTGATAAGAAAAATATATAATTTAAAAATAAAAAGTTGTGAATGATATTGGAAAAGATAAATCTGAATTTTTTTTTTTGGAAAAAGATTTTAAAAGATAATTGATTTTTGAAAAATTTGAAAAAAGAGTTGGATTGGATTGGAAAAAGATTTGTGTTTATGGATTAAGATACATTTGATATTTTTGAAAAAGGGATTTTAGAAATTAGGGTTTTTAGAAATTAGGATTAAAATTTTTGGAATTGAAGGATGAGAATTCGGAACGTGTTTATGCAAGAAATCATGAATTGAAACACAAAAAAATTAAAAATTTGTGAAGAAAAAAATGAATTTACCTCCTCCCCACCATCCTGGCATTAAACGCCCAAACGCTACATGTTTTGGGCGTTTAATGCCCAAACGCTGCTTCTCCTGGGCGTTCAACGCCCAGCTGTTACTTCTTTCTGGCGTTGAATGCCAGGAAGTCCTTTGTCACTGGGCGTTTTTCTGAATGCCCAGGACGTTGTAAATCTGGCGTTAAACACCCAGAAGGTGCTTCTTTCTGGCGTTCTATGCCCAGATGGCTATCCTTACTGGTGTTGAACGCCCAGTGGATGCTTCTTTTGGGCGTTCAACGCCCAAAACAGCTTTTACTAGCTTTTTCGCGCCAGTGAGCTTCCTTTTTGCTGTTTTATCCTGCGAATCCTTCTGTAACTCTGTGAACTTAAGAAATTGCTATTTTACCTTGAAGATACTTAACATATACCTGTAAAAATCAATTAATTAACAAATAAACTTTGTAAATGGCTGGGTTGCCTCCCAGCAAGCGCTTCTTTATTGTCTTTAGCTGGACTATTACTGAGCTTTAATCAAGTCTCAGTTTTGAGCATTCTTGCTCAAAATTGCTTTTGAGATAATGTTTAACTCTCTGTCCATTAACAATGAACTTTTTGTTAGAATCATTATCCTAAAGCTCTACGTATCCATATGGTGACACACTTGTAATCACATATGGTCCTCTCTACCGGGATTTTAATTTCCCGGGGAATAATCTGAGCCTAGAATTAAATAGCAGGACTTTCTGCCCTGGCTCAAAGACTTTGGATGACAGTTTCTTATCATGCCATCTTTTTGCTTTCTCTTTGTAAATTTTTGCATTCTCGAAAATATTGAGTCTAAATTCCTCTAGCTCATTTAACTGGAGCAATCGTTTTTCTCCAGCTAACTTGGCATCAAGGTTTAGGAATCTGGTTGCCTAGTAGGTCTTATGTTCCAGTTCCACTGGCAAGTGACATGCCTTTCCATACACAAGCTGGTATGGAGAGGTCCCTATATGGGTCTTGAATGCTGTTCTGTATGCCCATAGAGCATCATCCAAGCTTCTTGCCCAATCCCTTCTATGGTTAATCACAGTTCATTCCAGGATTCTTTTAAGTTCTCTGTTAGAAACTTCAGCTTGCCCATTTGTCTGTGGATGATATGGAGTGGCTACCCTGTGGCTAACCCCATAACGAACCAAAGCAGAGTAAAGCTGTTTATTGCAGAAATGAGTGTCCCCATCACTGATTAATACTCTAGGGGTACCAAATCTGCTGAAGATGTGTTTCTGGAGAAATTTTAGCACTGTCTTAGTGTCATTAGTGGGTGTTGCAATAGCTTCCACCCATTTGGATACATAATCCACTGCCACCAGAATGTAGGTGTTTGAGTATGATAGTGGGAAAGGCCTCATGAAGTCAATACTCCATACATCAAATAACTCAATCTCTAAGATCCCTTGTTGAGGCATGGCATAACTGTGAGGCAGATTACCAGATCTTTGGCAACTATCACAATTAAGTACAAACACTCGGGAATCTTTATAGAGAGTAGGCCAGTAGAAGCCACATTGGAGGAATCTTGTGGCTGTTCGCTCACTTCCAAAATGTCCTCTATATTGTGATCCATGGCAATGCCATAGGATCTTATGTGCTTCTTCTTTAGGCACACATCTATGATGGTGTTTTTGTGGAAAAACGAATTTCCAAACACATAGATCTAACCAGCAAGTATACCGGGTCGCATCAAGTAGTAAAACTCACGGGAGTGAGGTCGATCCCACAGGGATTGATGGATCAAGCAATTTTAGTGGGTGATTAGTTTAGTCAAGCTAACATTTAGAGAATTGTGTAAAATTGTAGCCAACAGAAAGTAAATGACAATGAATTTAAAGTTACAGAATGTAAATTGGTAAGTAACTTAAAGGGCATGAAATGTAAATTGCAAGAATCTTAAATGACAAGAAATATAAAATGCATTAAATGTAAAGGGGAGTGGGTGCTGGAAATTAAAGAGAGCAATAGATCAAAGCTTAGAGAAACTTGCAGGAAAAGTAAATCAGATCATGAACAGAGATGTAAAATGCAGAGCATTTGCAGAAGAATTAAATTGCTTGAAAGTAAATTGAATTCAGCGAGAAAAGAAAGCAATGAGAACCAAAGATCAAAATCAAGCTCAATGTAAATTAAATTGTAAACTTGCAGCAAAGGAACTTGTAGTAAAGGAGAAATTAAAATCGCAGAAGAAGAAAACAGAGAGAATTCTCAAGGTGAGATTGAAACAGAATTCTTTCAATGCTCAACCCAAGATTCAAAACAGAAATGAAACTAAAGAGAGAGTTTTCTAATCCTAATGCTCCCTAGTGGAGCTCGCCTCCCTTAATAAAATGAAACAGATGCCTATTTATAGGCATTTTTTACAAAATGAAAATGAAATTCAAAACAAATTACAACTAAAATGAAATTTCTATTCTAACTATCTCTTGTGCCTTTGAGTGGTGTCAATTGGGCCCTTGCTCTTGATGGAATTGGGTTGACAAAAGCCTCTGTTGATTGCTCTTGGAGTTGGAGAGAAACCCATTGTGAACCGGGCCATGAATCATAAAAGCATGCAAACTTTTACTCAAACTTTTTATACCAGCTGCCCTCATTTGCTGCTACCAACGTTTGGGCTAAAGTTTGGGGTCAAACTTTTAGCTAAACGTTGGGCCTTCTTGCATGCATGTTGGGGTACTACTTTGTCTGCTTGTCAACGTTACAATTTTCATGCCCACTATAGACTATTATATATGGTTAGAAAGCTCTGAATGTCAGCTTTCTAACCCAATTGGAATTACCTCAATTAGACATCTACAACTCAAGTTATGCTCATTTGAAGAGGACAAGGTCGCTGGCTTTGGTGTGCAGCGTTTGAGGTAAAGTTTGCCTCAAACGTGGTTGAAAACGCCAGTTCTGGAGGCTCAAACGTATTGTCCACCCCATACTATTATATATTGTTGGAAATCCATGATTGTCTACTTTCCAATGCCGTTAGAAGCGCATCATTTGGAGCTCTACAGCTCGAGTTATACTCCGTCGAAGGTGCAGAGGTCAGTTGGCCTCACTGCAGGTTGCCACCATGTTCGTTTATGCACATTGCGGGGCAGTTTTCTCCCTCAATTTTAGTGTCCACCATGCAGTGCCATATATGCTTGGAAAGCTCTCGATTCCTACTTTCCATTGCTTTTTGAATCACCTCATTTGGAGCTCTGTAGCTCAAGTTATTCTTGTTGGAAGTATACCCCTTTAGGCTGTTGTGGTGTGTGGCGCCAACGTTTGCCAAAAAGTTTGAGGCAAACGTTGGCGCAAGCTTTTTCCTCCAGGGTGTTTGTTTTGTGATGCCAACGTTTGCCAAAAAGCTTGAGGCAAACGTTGGCACAAGCTTTTGCTCCAGGGTGTAGTCAAGCTCCTCCAAAAGTTTGAGCTAAAGTTTGAGGCAAACTTTAGCTCAAGCTTTTTGTCCTCTCTTGCTCTTTGTTTTGAGCCACGCTTTTCTTCCTTTGGGCCACACTTTTCTTCCTTGATTTGGTCATGGGTCACGCTTTTAGAAGCGTGGTCTAAGCCTCCAAAGTGTGCTCCAACTTCAAAGTGTGCCCAAAATTCCTCTTTTCTTCTTTTTAGCTTATTTTGTGCTCTTTTTGCTTCTTTTTCTTCTTATTTCCTACAAAGTTTATCAAATCAAAAGATCAAAGAAATGTACCATTTAAGCACTAAAGAATGTAATATTTAAGCACTAATCATAAATTTCTTGTATGAAAAAGCATAGAAAAACATGACATGGTGACATGTCATCACAACACCAAACTTAAACATTGCTTGTCCCCAAGCAAGAAAAGAATCATGCATTTAAAGATTGACAATCCAAGGTAAGAAGAGTAGCAACTCAATTTTCATGGTAAGCTGGTTTTCTAAGCATGCTACAATCGCAAAAGAGATGTAAATGATTGATGCTTCCATCTAGCTCAATTTATGAAATCTTTTTCTTATATTTCTTCCTTGAAGCAAACTTTTAATTTTCTTATTAGCTTCTCCTTTTGGGAGCTTTGCCCCATGAGTTGATAACAAAGCTATGACTTCTAAATGCTTTGTTTTCAAGTATTACCACTTGATACATAAGCACCACAAGCATTTGATTAGAGGACTTCATTAAGCTCATTTTTTTTCTTTTCTTAACTCTCTAATCATTGATGCTCAGAGCCTTGAGCTTTGAGGGAGTGCTTTTGCACTTTGAGCCTAACCTTGACTTCTAAGTGTTTTGTTTTCAAGCATTTGGCTTGATACATAAACACCACAAGTACTTAGCAAATAAATTGCCATTGGTACTCAGAGCCTTCAGCTTTCTCATTCTTTCCCTTTTTCTTTTCTTGCTTTATTTTTGCATTTGCTTCTTCAAGGTTTTCATGATTTTCAAAAGATTTCACAAAATGTCCTAGATGAAAACTTCAATTAAATAAAATCCAATGTAATCAAGTAACAGTCAAACATACTAGCTTTCCAGTACTTTTATGCACATGCTAAACTCTTCTTTAAATCCTTGTTTGTTTATGATCATGATACTTTATTGCTTTTGAATTCACAAAACTCAAGTTGGTAATCATAATGCCACAACACCATGTTGCAATTTAGAAATCAAACTATGCCTTTTCACACACACATGCATACAGAGAAGGTAAAGACAATCATGCAGTTTATAGTGCTTGAAACAAATGAGAGGAAAAGGAACTTTACAACCTTGTAGTTCATCTTCTCTATTGTTGTCATTTTCCTCCCATTCTTCCTCTTTCCCTTGCCAACTCAAAATGCTTGCTCATCCTCAAGCAACAATTAGAACAATGGCTATGGGGCTAAGATGGATCATGAATGTCTTACACAATGAAAAGTTAGTAGTACATGTGTTCTAAGCAAGCAAAATTAAAGATAATAATCAAGGCACAAGAGACAGAGATATTTTGATTGCATAGATAAGAAGGTGTGCACAATACATTGCATAAAAGATAAGTGGCACACCAAACTTAGTGTGACACTTTCACTTGGAATTAATGCAATTATCTTGTAAGAATTGGAACCAAATTTTGTTGCATAGCAACACCAAACTTAGAATGCAACCATATGTCAATTTATTTGAATTAAAACTAAACAAGAGAAACTGTTATTTGTTGAATACAATTACCAAGCCAAGATTTGCCATGAATAAGGATCTCTTGGTGATGTATTAATAAGAACAATAATAAAAGAAAACAAAAGAATAAAAAAAAGGTGACTAAAACAAAGAGAATGCAAATGAAATGTCAAAACAAAAGAAAAATAACAATGCAAAGGCAATATGATTATGCAGACAAGTGATGTTGCTGGATGAGTTACATAGAAAAATAAGTGGCACACCAAACTTAGAATCTTAGTGTGACACTTTCATGTAGAATTGATGCAATCATCCAAAGGAATTGAAAATAATTTGTTGCAAGGCAACACCAAACTTAGAATGTGATCATATGCCAATTTATTGAAATTTAAACAAGGCAAGGAGAAGGAATGTTACCTACTGTTGACCTATTCTTCACTTTCTTCCTCTTCTTCCAGTTTGTTAAGAGGAATGACCTCAAAGGGGGAGAAGATTCAGCTAGTGTCCCTTGTCTTGGCCTCTTCTCAGCAAGCTTCCTTTTGCACATGGCTTGATTGACCTTGCTTGCTGGACCAGGGACATGATTGGTGCTCTTGTTAGTTGCCTTCACTTCTTGGATGTCGAGAAATGGTTGCTGTGTGATGTTTGGAGTTTCGTATTCATCCAGAGCTTTTTGAATTGGTGGTTCCATGAGCTTTTCTTCTATGTACTTCTCTGCTTCACTTGAGTGTAAATTTTTTGGAATGACTTCCTCACTTTCTTACTCCTCCACTCCTTTCTTTGCACCCAACATTTGACTTAATAGTTCTTTTATGGAGGAGGTTTGTTGTTCTTCCCAAGATTTCTTCATCTCCTCTTCATATTTTTCGATCACAGATTCAAGGGAAGTTTGTGAGGGTTGTGAATGTTCATGTTCCTTTGTCACCTCAAGTAGCGTTTGTGAATGTAAAATCCTTGGCTCATGTCCCTCATCCTTCATTGCAATTTCACTTCACACAGGGACCTTTTGTTTTTGTTTTTCCATTTTCTCCTTCCATGCATTCGACAATTGGCCTAACTGCACTTCCATATTTTTAAGGGAGTTCTCTTGTTCTTTCTGGTACTTCTCTTTTACCTCTGCAAATCTTTTGAGCATGGACTCAAGCTTTGAGATTCTTTGGCTATTGGAAGTTTGTGTGAGTGGTAAGTTTTAAAAGGGGCTTTTTGTTGAAGCATGGTCAAGTGATGATATCTTTGGATGAATATCATATGGAGCATTAGAATTCCTTTCCCAGCCACCATTGGAATTATGACTTGCATCATTTTTGTGGTGGAGGGAAATATCCCATATGATTTTCTTGCTCATCTTATGTTTGTGAAGCAAATCTCTATGGATTGGAGTGCTTAGAATTTGTATTTTCTTGGTGATATTCCCAACCACCATTAGAGATTGGTGATGGCGGGTGATATCCCATAAAATTTTGTTTGACCATAAGATGAGTTGAACTCCATTTGTATTTTGTAAACATCAATGAAATTTGAAATTCATGTTACAGAGAAAGAATTTCTTAGTGAGGCAATAGCTCAAACACCTTGCTATCAATTTAAAACAGAGAACAAAAACAAAAAAAATGCTTGATCTAGACTTCTCACCCACTTAATCATTGTTGATCTAATCAATCCCCGGCAACGGCGCCAAAAACTTGATGGTGTTTTTGTGGAAAAACGAATTTCCAAACACATAGATCTAACCGGCAAGTATACCGGGTCGCATCAAGTAGTAAAACTCACGGGAGTGAGGTCGATCCCACAGGGATTGATGGATCAAGCAATTTTAGTGGGTGATTAGTTTAGTCAAGCTAACATTTAGAGAATTGTGTGAAATTGTAGCCAGCAGAAAGTAAATGACAATGAATTTAAAGTTGTAGAATGTAAATCGGTAAGTAACTTAAAGGGCAAGAAATGTAAATTGCAAGAATCTTAAATGACAAGAAATATAAAATGCATTAAATGTAAAGGGGAGTGGGTGCTGGAAATTAAAGAGAGCAATAGATCAAAGCTTAGAGAAACTTGCAGGAAAAGTAAATCAGATCATGAACAGAGATGTAAAATGCAGAGCACTTGCAGAAGAATTAAATTGCTTGAAAGTAAATTGAATTCAGTGAGAACAGAAAGCAATGAGAACCAAAGATCAAAATTAAGCTCAATGTAAATTAAATTGTAAACTTGCAGCAAAGGAACTTGTAGTAAAGGAGAAATTAAAATCGCAGAAGAAGAAAACAGAGAGAATTCTCAAGGTGAGATTGAAACAGAATTCTTTCAACGCTCAACCCAAGATTCAAAACAAAAATGAAACTAAAGAGAGAGTTTTCTAATCCTAATGCTCCCTAGTGGAGCTCGCCTCCCTTAATAAAATGAAACAGATGCCTATTTATAGGCATTTTTTACAAAATGAAAATGAAATTCAAAACAAATTACAACTAAAATGAAATTTCTATTCTAACTATCTCTTGTGCCTTTGAGTGGTGTCAATTGGGCCCTTGCTCTTGATGGAATTGGGTTGACAAAAGCCTCTGTTGATTGCTCTTGGAGTTGGAGAGAAACCCATTGTGAACCGGGCCATGAATCATAAAAGCTTGAGTAAAAGTTTGAGGCAAAAATTTACTCAAACTTTTTATACCAGCTGCCCTCATTTGCTGCTACCAACGTTTGGGCTAAAGTTTGGGGTCAAACTTTTAGCCAAACGTTGGGCCTTCTTGCATGCATGTTGGGGTACTACTTTGTCTGCTTGTCAACATTGCAATTTTCATGCCCACTATAGACTGTTATATATGGTTAGAAAGCTCTGAATGTCAGCTTTCTAACCCAATTGGAATCACCTCAATTGGACATCTACAACTCAAGTTATGCTCATTTGAAGAGGACAAGGTCGCTGGCTTTGGTGTGCAGCGTTTGAGGTAAAGTTTGCCTCAAACGTGGTCGAAAACGCCAGTTCTGGAGGCTCAAACGTATTGTCTACTTTCCAATGCCGTTGGAAGCGCATCATTTGGAGCTCTACAGGTCGAGTTATACTCCGTCGAAGGTGCAGAGGTCAGTTGGCCTCACTGCATGTTGCCACCATGTTCGTTTATGCACATTGCAGGGCAGTTTTCTCCCTCAATTTTAGTGTCCACCATGCAGTGCTATATATGCTTGGAAAGCTCTCGATTCCTACTTTCCATTGCTTTTTGAATCACCTCATTTGGAGCTCTGTAGCTCAAGTTATTCTTGTTGGAAGTATACCCCTTTAAGCTGTTGTGGTGTGTGGCGCCAACGTTTGCGAAAAAGTTTGAGGCAAACGTTGGCGCAAGCTTTTTCCTCCAGGGTGTTTGTTTTGTGATGCCAACGTTTGCCAAAAAGCTTGAGGCAAACGTTGGCGCAAGCTTTTGCTCCAAGGTGTAGTCAAGCTCCTCCAAAAGTTTGAGCTAAAGTTTGAGGCAAACTTTAGCTCAAGCTTTTTGTCCTCTCTTGCTCTTTGTTTTGAGCCACGCTTTTCTTCCTTTGGGCCACGCTTTTCTTCCTTGATTTGGTCATGGTCACGCTTTTAGAAGCGTGGCCTAAGCCTCCAAAGTGTGCTCCAACTTCAAAGTGTGCCCAAAATTCCTCTTTTCTTCTTTTTAGCTTATTTTGTGCTCTTTTTGCTTCTTTTTCTTCTTATTTCCTACAAAGTTTATCAAATCAAAAGATCAAAGAAATGTACCATTTAAGCACTAAAGAATGCAATATTTAAGCACTAATCATAAATTTCTTGTATGAAAAAGCATAGAAAAACATGACATGGTGACATGTCATCAATCTACGGATTACTCCGTCTGCACATCTCTTGAAGAGATATGGTTCATCCCAAAGATAATACTTTGCATCTGTGATCAATTTCTTTGATTGCTGCCTACTGTACTCTTTGGGTATGAATCTCACTGCCTTGTAGTTTTTAATGTCTGCAAACCATGGCACTTCCTGGATGGCAAAGAGTTTCTCATCTGGAAAGTTTTTAGAGATTTCAGTAAGCGGGAGGGACGCCCCTTCTACTGGTTCTATTCGGGACAGGTGATCTGCTACTTGGTTCTCTATCCCTTTTCTGTCTCTTATTTCTATATCAAACTCTTGCAGAAGCAACACCCATCTGATGAGTCTGGGTTTTGAATCCTGCTTTGTGAGTAGATATTTAAGAGCAGCATGGTCAGTATACTGATGAGCAGATAATTTATACGCTTTTTGGCATTGTTTTTAGTATGTTCTTAGTATATTTTAGTTAGTTTTCATTATATTTTTATTATTTTTTAGTTAAAATTCACTTTTCTGGACTTTACTATGATTTTGTGTATTTTTCTGTGATTTCAGGTATTTTCTGGTTGAAATTGAGGGTCCTGAGCAAAAATCTGATTCAGACGCTGAAAAGGACTGCAGATGCTGTTGGATTCTGACCTCCCTGCACTCGAAGTGGATCTTCTGGAGCTACAGAAGCCCAATTGGCGTACTCTCAACGGCGTTGGAAAGTAGACATCCTGGGCTTTCCAGCAATGTTTAATAGTCCATACTTTGCCCGAGATTTGATGGCCCAAACCGGCGTTGCAAATCAGCTTCAGAATTCCCAGCGTTTAACGCCGGAACTGGCATAAAAATTGGAGTTAAACGCCCAAACTGGCATAAAAGCTGGCGTTTATAACTCCAGAAAAAGTCTCTATACATGAAAGCTTCAATGCTCAGCCCAAGCACACACTAAGTGGACCCCGGAAGTTGATTTTTACGTCATTTACTCATTTATGTATACCCTAGGTTACTAGTTCACTATTAATAGGATCTTTTGACATTGTATCTACACCTCATGACACTTTACACGTTTCTCATTGTATCTTCTACGGCATGAGTCTCTAAACCCCATGGTTGGGGGTGAGGAGCTCTGCTGTGTCCTGATGGATTAATGCAATTACTACTGTTTTTCATTCAATCATGCTTGCTTCTGATGAGCGGATAATTTGTACGCTTTTTGGCATTATTTTTAGTATGTTTTTAGTATATTTTAGTTAGTTTTTAGTATATTTTTATTAGTTTTTAGTTAAAATTCACTTTTCTGGACTTTACTATGAGTTTGTGTGTTTTTCTGTGATTTCAGGTATTTTCTGGCTGAAATTGAGGGACCTGAGCAAAAATCTGATTCAGAGGCTGAAAAGGACTGCAGATGCTGTTGGATTTTGACCTCCCTGCACTCGAAGTGGATTTTCTGGAGCTATAGAAGCCCAATTGGCGCCCTCTTAACGGCGTTGGAAAGTAGACATCCTGGGCTTCCCAGCAATATATAATAGTCCATACTTTGCTCAAGATTTGATGGCCCAAACCGGCGTTCAAAGTCACCCTCAGAATTCCCAGCGTTAAACGCCGGAACTGGCACCAAAGTGGGAGTTAAACGCCCAAACTGGCATAAAAGCTGGCGTTTAACTCCAAGAGAAGTCTCTACATGAAAATGCTTCATTGCTCAGCCCAAGCACACACCAAGTGGGCCCGGAAGTGGAATTTTATGTCATTTACTCATCTTTGTAATTCTTAAGCTACTAGTTTCCTATAAATAGGACATTTTACTATTGTATTTTTATCTTTTGATCTTGGGTAGACATCTGTTGATCACTTTAGATCTTAGATCATTGGGAGGCTGGCCTCATGGCCATGCCTAAACCTTGTTCTTATGTATTTTCAACGGTGGAGTTTCTACACACCATAGATTAAGGTGTGGAGCTCTGCTGTACCTCGAGTATTAATGCAATTACTATTGTTCTTCTATTCAATTCCGCTTGTTCTTGTTCCAAGATATCACTTGTTCTTCAACTTGATGAATGTGATGATCCGTGACACTCATCATCATTCTCACCTATGAACGTGTGACTGACAACCACCTCCGTTCTACATTAGATTGGGTGAATATCTCTTGGATTCCTGATACACGATGCATGGTTGATCGCCTGACAATCGAGCGCTCGCCTGACAACCGAGCCAGCCATTCCGTGAGATCAGAGTCTTCATGGTATAGGCTAGAACTGATGGCAGCATTCAAGAGAATCCGGAAGGTCTAACCTTGTCTGTGGTATTCTGAGTAGTATTCAATGATTGAATGACTGTGACGTGCTTCAAACTCGCGATTGTGGGGCGTTAGTGACAGACGCAAAAGAATCACTGGATTCTATTCCGACATGATCGAGAACCGACAGCTGGATAGCCGTGTCGTGACAGGGTGCGTTGAACATTTCCACTGAGAGGATGGGAGGTAGCCACTGACAACGGTGAAACCCTTGCATGAGCTTGCCATGGAAAGGAGTAAGAAGGATTGGATGAAGACAGTAGGAAAGCAGAGAGACGGAAGGGACAAAGCATCTCCATTCGCTTATCTGAAGTTCTCACCAATGAATTACATAAGTATCTCTATCTTTATCTTTATGTTTTATTCATCTATACCCATTTGAGTCTGCCTGACTAAGATTTACAAGGTGACCATAGCTTGCTTCATACCAACAATCTCCGTGGGATCGACCCTTACTCGCGTAAGGTTTATTACTTGGACGACCCAGTGCACTTGCTGGTTAGTTGTGCGAAGTTGTGTTTATGCCATGGTATTGAGCACCAAGTTTTTGGGGCCATTACTAGGGATTATTTGAGTTGTGAAAAGTAGTGATCATAATTTCGCATACCAAGTTTTTGGCGCCGTTGCCGGGGATTGTTGAGTTTGGACAACTGACGGTTCATCTTGTTGCTTAGATTAGGTATTTTTCAGAGTTCTTAAGAATGAATTCTAGTGTTTAAAGGTGACGATCTTATCATCACCAAAGCTTATTGATTTTCATCAATTTAGCTCTTGAATGCAATGTCCTGCTAAAGCTTGGCTATCCATGTCTAATTCCTTTAGACTAAAGCTTTAGACTAACATTGCATGATTCCTGGAATTCTCATTAAGAATTTTGATACCTTTATTTTCTTTTCCACTTAATTTTCGAAAAATCCAAAAAAAATTACAAAATCATAAAAAAACCAAAAATATTTTATGTTTCTTATTGAGACGCTAGTCTCATTTTAAGTTTGGTGTCTCGCATGCATTGTTTATTTGATCTTGTTCTATTTTCAAGTCAATAATACAGGGAACTGAAGATTCAGTACATGCAGCAGAGGAATTATACAGAAAGAGCTGGGCGTTCAAAACGCCCAGTGAAGAAGGAAAAACTGGCGTTTAAACGCCAGCCAGGGTGCCTGGTTGGGCGTTTAACGCCCAAAAAGGTAGTGCATTGGGCGTTAAACGCCAGAATGTGCACCATTCTGGGCGTTTAACGCCAGGATGGCACAAGAGGGAAGATTTTGTTTTCAAATCAATTTTTTTCAAGTTTTCAAAGTTTTTCAAAATCAAATCTTTTTCAAATCAAATCTTTTCAATCAAATCTTTTTCAAAATCAATTTCTTTCTTTTTTCAAAGATACTTGCTAACAATTAATGATTTGGTTCAACATTTCAAGTATGTTGCCTTTTTTGTTGAGAAAGGTTTAATGTTTGAATCATATCTTTTCTTGTTAGCCAAGTCATTATTTTTTTAAATCAAATCTTTTTTAAATTGTTTTTCAAATCATATCTTTTTAAAACCATAACTTTTCAATCATATCTTTTTAATCACATCTTTTTCAAAATAGTTTTCAATCATATCTTTTTAATTTCTCATTTTAAAATTTTTTTTCAAAAATCACTTGATTTCATTCCCACTCTTAGTTTTCGAAAATTATCAATCAATTTTTCAAAATGTTTTCAAAATCTTTTACTTGATTTTCGAAAATTTCTTCCCCTCTTCTCACATCCTTCTATTTATGGAGTACCACTCCCCCTCAATGCACAATTCGAACTCTATCTCACTAAGTTCGAATTCTTCTCCCTCTTCCTTCTAATTTTCTGTTCCTCTGACACCTCAAGGAATCTCTATACTGTGACATAGAGGATTCCATCTTTTCTTGTTCTCTTCTCTTTCATATGAGCAGGAGCAAAGACAAAGGCATTCTTGTTGAGGCTGATCCTGAACCTGAAAGGACCTTGAAGCGAAAGCTAAGAGAAGCTAAGGCACAACTCTCTGTAGAGGACCTAACAGAAATCTTCAAAGAAGAAGAACCCATGGCAGCCGAAAACAACAACAATGCCAACAATGTAAGGAAGGTGCTTGGTGACTTTACTGCACCTACTCCCGACTTCTATGGGAGAAGCATCTCTATCCCTGCCATTGGAGCAAACAACTTTGAGCTTAAGCCTCAATTAGTTTCTCTAATGCAACAGAATTGCAAGTTCCATGGACTTCCATTGGAAGATCCTCATCAGTTTTTAGCTGAATTCTTACAAATCTGTGACACTGTCAAGACTAATGGGGTTGACCCTGAGGTCTACAGACTTATGCTATTCCCTTTTGCTGTAAGAGACAGAGCTAGAACATGGTTGGACTCACAACCTAAAGAAAGCCTGAACTCTTGGGAAAAGCTAGTCAATGCCTTCTTGGCAAAGTTCTTTCCACCTCAAAAATTGAATAAGCTTAGAGTGGAAGTCCAAACCTTCAGACAGAAGGAAGGAGAATCCCTCTATGAAGCTTGGGAAAGATACAAACAATTGATCAGAAAATGTCCTTCTGACATGCTTTCTGAATGGAGCATCATAGGTATTTTCTATGATGGTCTATCTGAACTGTCCAAGATGTCTTTGGATAGCTCTGCTGGAGGATCTCTTCATCTGAAGAAGACGCCTGCAGAAGCTCAAGAGCTCATTGAAATGGTTGCAAATAACCAATTCATGTACACTTCTGAAAGGAATCCTGTGAACAGTGGGACAAATCAGAAGAAAGGAGTTCTTGAGATTGATACTCTGAATGCCATATTGGCTCAGAACAAAATATTGACTCAGCAAGTCAATTTGATTTCTCAAAGTCTGTCTGGAATGCAAAATGCACCAGTCAGTACTAAGGATGCTTCATCTGAAGAAGAAGCTTATGATCCTGAGAACCCTTCAATGGAAGAGGTGAATTACCTAGGAGAACCCTATGGAAACACCTATAATTCTTCATGGAGAAATCATCCAAATTTCTCATCGAAGGATCAACAGAGACCTCAACAAGGTTTCAACAACAATAATGGTGGAAGAAACAGGTTTAGCAATGGCAAGCCTTTTCCATCATCTTCTCAGCAACAGACAGAGAATTCTAAGCAGAACCACTCTGACTTAGCAACCATGGTCTCTGATCTAATCAAAACCACTCAAAGTTTCATGACTAAAACAAGGTCCTCCATTAGAAATTTGGAGGCACAAGTGGGTCAGCTGAGCAAGAAAGTTACTGAACTCCCTCCTAGTACTTTTCCAAGCGATACAGAAGAAAATCCAAAAGGAGAGTGCAAGGCCATCAACATGGCCAAATTTGGAGGGGAAAAAGAGGCAGTGGATGCCACTGAGGAACACCTCAATGGACGTTCACTGCCTCCAATGAGTTCCCTACTGAGGAACCATGGGAATCTGAGGCTCAAAATGAGACCATAGAGATTCCATTGGACTTACTTCTGCCATTCATGAGCTCTGATGAGTATTCTTCCTCTGAAGAGGATGAGTATGTCACTGAAGAGCAAGTTGCTAAATACCTTGGAGCAATCATGAAGCTAAATGACAAGATATTTGGTAATGAGACTTGGGAGGATGAACCTCCTTTGCTTACCAAAGAAATGGATGACTTGTCTAGGCAGAAATTACCTCAAAAGAGACAAGATCCTGGAAAGTTCTCAATTCCTTGCGCCATAGGCACCATGACCTTCAAGAAGGCCTTGTGTGACCTAGGGTCAAGTGTAAACCTCATGCCTCTCTCTGTAATGGAGAAGCTAGGGATCTTTGAGGTACAAGCTGCAAGAATCTCACTAGAGATGGCAGACAATTCAAAGAAACAAGCTTATGGACTTGTAGAGGATGTTCTGGTAAAGGTTGAAGACCATTACATCCCTGCTGATTTCATAGTCCTAGAGACTGGGAGGAGCATGGATGAATCTATCATCCTTAGCAGACCCTTCCTAGCCACAGCAAAGGCTGTGATTGATGTGGACAGAGGTGAATTGATCATTCAAGTGAATGAAGAATCCTTCGTGTTTAAGGCTCAAGGATATCCCTCTGTCACCATGGAGAGGAAGCATGAAGAGCTTCTCTCAAAACAGAGTCAAACAGAGCCCCCACAGTCAAACTCTAAGTTTGGTGTTGGGAGGCCACAACCAAATTCTAAGTTTGGTGTTGAACCCCCACATTCAAACTCTAAGTTTGGTGTTGGGAGGTTCCAACATTGCTCTGACTATCTGTGAGGCTCTATGAGAGCCCTCTGTCAAGCTACTGACATTAAAGAAGCGCTTGTTGGGAGGCAACCCAATGTTATATTTTATCTATTTTTCTTTTGCTATTTTATGTTATCTGTAGGTTGATGATCATGAGAAGTCACAGAATCAATTAAAAAAGCAAAAACAGAATGAAAAATAGGAAGAAAAACAGCACACCCTGGAGGAAGAACCTACTGGCGTTTAAACGCCAGTAAGGCTAGCAGATGGGCATTTAACGCCCAGTCTGGCACCATTCTGGGCGTTTAACGCCAGAAAGGGGCACCAGACTGGCGTTAAACGCCAGGAAAGGGCAAGAACCTGGCGTTAAACGCCAGAAATGGGCACCAGCCCGGCGTTTAACGCCAGAATTGGCTCAGAATGCATTTCTGCATGCCATTTGGTGCTGGGATGACTTTTCCTTGACACCTCAAGATCTGTGGACCCCACAGGATCCCCACCAACCCCCACCACCCTCTTTCTTCTTCACCCATTCACCAATCACCTCAACCACTCTTCCCTAAAAACCCTTCACCTATCAAATCCCACTATTCTCTTCACCACTCACATCCATCCTTCATAAAACCCTACCTACCTCACCATTCAAATTCAAACCACTTTCCCTCCCAAACCCACCCATAATGGCCGAACCCTACCCCTCCCCTCACCCCTATATAAACCCATCTTCACTCCTTCATTTTCACACACCCTAAACACTACTTCTTCCCCCTTTGGCCGAAACATAAGCCTCCTCCATCTCCTCTATTTTCTTCTTCTTCTACTCTCTTCTTTCTTCTTTTGCTCGAGGACGTGCAAACCTTTTAAGTTTGGTGTTGTAAAAGCATTGCTTTTTGTTTTTCGATAACCATTTATGGCATCCAAGGCCGGAGAAACCTCTAGAAAGAGGAAAGGGAAGGCAAAAGCTTCCACCTCCGAGTCATGGGAGATGGAGAGATTCATCTCAAGGGTGCATCAAGACCACTTCTATGAAGTTGTGGCCTTGAAGAAAGTGATCCCCGAGGTCCCTTTCAAACTCAAAAAGAGTGAATATCCAGAGATCCGACATTAGATTAGAAGAAGAGGTTGGGAAGTTCTTACCAACCCCATTTAACAAGTCAGAATCTTAATGGTTCAAGAGTTCTATGCCAATGCATGGATCACCAAGAACCATGATCAAAGTGTGAACCCGGACCCAAAGAATTGGCTTACAATGGTTCGGGGGAAATACTTAGATTTTAGTCCGGAAAATGTGAGGTTGGCATTCAACTTGCCCATGATGCAAGGAGATGAACATTCTTACACAAGAAGGGTCAACTTTGATCAAAGGTTGGACCAAGTCCTCACTGACATTTGTGAAGAGGGCGCCCAATGGAAGAGAGATTCAAGAGGGAAGCCGGTTCAATTGAGAAGGCATGACCTCAAGCCCGTGGCTAGGGGATGGTTGGAGTTTATCCAACGCTCAATCATTCCCACTAGCAACCGGTCTGAAGTTACTCTAGACCGGGCCATCATGATTCATAGCATCATGATTGGAGAAGAAGTAGAAGTTCATGAGGTTATAGCCCAAGAACTCTATAAGGTGGCGGACAAGTCCTCTACCTTGGCAAGGCTAGCCTTTCCTCATCTCATTTGTCACCTCTGTTATTCAGTAGGAGTTGACATTGAAGGAGACATCCTCATTGATGAGGACAAGCCCATCACTAAGAAAAGGATGGAGCAAACAAGAGACCCCACTCATCATGAAATCCCTGAGATGCCTCAAGGGATGCACTTTCCTCCACAAAACTATTGGGAGCAACTAAATACCTCCCTAGGAGAATTGAGTTCCAACATGGGACAACTAAGGGTGGAGCACCAAGAATATTCCATCCTCCTCCATGAAATTAGAGAAGATCAAAGAATCATGAGAGAGGAGCAACAAAGGCAAGAAAGAGATATTGAGGAGCTCAAGCACTCCATAAGACCTTCAAGAGGAAGAACAAGCCGCCATCACTAAGGTGGACCCGTTCTTTAATCTCCTTGTTCTTTATTTTTCTGTTTTTCGAAAATTATGCTCTATGTTTATCTATGTTTGTGTCTTATGATCATTAGTGTCTATGCCTTAAAGTTATGAATGTCCTATGAATCCATCACCTTTTTAAAAAAAAAAGTTCTTAATTGAAAAAGAGAAGAATTGCATGAATTTCAGATTTTATAACAGATTAATTAGTTTGATGTGGTGGCAATGCTTTTGCTCTCTGAATGTATGCTTAAACAGTGCATATGTCTTTTGAATTTGTGGTTCATAAATGTTAAAGTTGTTGGCTCTTGAAAGAATGATGAAAAAAGAGACATGTTACTGAGGATCTGAAAAATCATAAAAATGATTCTTGAAGCAAGAAAAAGTAGTGAAAAAAAAAAGAAAGAGCAAGCAGAAGAAGCCAATAGCCCTTTAAACCAAAAGGCAAGGGTAATAAAAAGGATCCAAGGCTTTGAGCATCAGTGGATAGGAGGGCCTACAGGAATAACATCCTGGCCTAAGCGGCTAAACCAAGCTGTCCCTAACCATGTGCTTGTGGCGTGAAGGTGTCAAGTGAAAACTTGAGACTGAGCGGTTAAAGTCGTGATCCAAGGCAAAAAAGAGTGTGCTTAAGAACCCTGGACACCTCTAATTGGGGACTCTAGCAAAGCTGAGTCACAATCTGAAAAGGTTCACCCAATTATGTGTCTGTGGCATGTATGTATCCGGTGGTAATACTGGAAGACAGAGTGCTTTGGGCCACAGCCAAGACTCAATAAGTAGCTGTGTTCAAGAATCATCATACTCAACTAGGAGAATCAATAATACTATCTGGATTCTGAGTTCCTAAAGAAGCCAATCATTCTGAATTTCAAAGGATAAAGTGAGATGCCAAAACTGTTCAGAGGCAAAAAGCTAAAAGCCCCGCTCATCTAATTAATACTGATCTTCATAGATATTTTTGGAGTTCATTGCATATTCTCTTCTTTTTATCCTATTTGATTTTCAGTTGCTTGGGGACAAGCAACAATTTAAGTTTGGTGTTGCGATGAGCGGATAATTTGTACGCTTTTTGGCATTGTTTTTAGTATGTTTTTAGTATATTTTAGTTAGTTTTTAGTATATTTTTATTAGTTTTTAGTTAAAATTCACTTTTCTGGACTTTACTATGAGTTTGTGTGTTTTTCTATGATTTCAGGTATTTTCTGGCTGAAATTTAGGGACCTGAGCAAAAATCTGATTCAGAGGCTGAAAAGGATTGCAGATGCTGTTGGATTCTGACCTCCCTGCATTCGAAGTAGATTTTCTGGAGCTATAGAAGCCCAATTGGCGCGCTCTCAACGGCGTTGGAAAGCGGACATCCTGGGCTTTCCAGCAATATATAATAGTCCATACTTTGCCTAAGATTTGATGGCCCAAACCGGCGTTCAAAGTCACCCTCAGAATTCCCAGCGTTAAACGCCGGAACTGGCACCAAAGTGGGAGTTAAACGCCCAAACTGGCATAAAAGCTGGCGTTTAACTCCAAGAGAAGTCTCTACACGAAAATGCTTCATTGCTCAGCCCAAGCACACACCAAGTGGGCCCGGAAGTGGATTTTTATGTCATTTACTCATCTTTGTAATTCTTAAGCTACTAGTTTCCTATAAATAGGACCTTTTACTATCGTATTTTTATCTTTTGATCTTGGTAGACATCTTTTGATCACTTTAGATCTTAGATCATTGGGAGGCTGGCCTCACGGCCATGCGGCCCATGCCTAGACCTTGTTCTTATGTATTTTCAACGGTGGAGTTTCTACACACCATAGATTAAGGTGTGGAGCTCTGCTGTACCTCGAGTATTAATGCAATTACTATTGTTCTTCTATTCAATTCCGCTTGTTCTTGTTCCAAGATATCACTTGTTCTTCAACTTGATGAATGTGATGATCCGTGACACTCATCATCATTCTCACCTATGAACGTGTGACTGACAACCACCTCCGTTCTACATTAGATTGGGTGAATATCTCTTGGATTCCTGATACACGATGCATGGTTGATCGCCTGACAACCAAGCCAGCCATTCCGTGAGATCAGAGTCTTCGTGGTATAGGCTTGAACTGATGGCGACATTCAAGAGAATCCGGAAGGTCTAACCTTGTCTGTGGTATTCTGAGTAGGATTCAATGATTGAATGACTGTGACGTGCTTCAAACTCACGATTGTGGGGCGTTAGTGACAGACGCAAAAGAATCACTGGATTCTATTCCGACATGATCGAGAACCGACAGCTGGATAGCCGTGCCGTGACAGGGTGCGTTGAACATTTCCACTGAGAGGATTGGAGGTAGCCACTGACAACGGTGAAACCCTTGCATGAGCTTGCCATGGAAAGGAGTAAGAAGGATTGGATGAAGACAGTAGGAAAGCAGAGAGACGGAAGGGACAAAGCATCTCCATTCGCTTATCTGAAGTTCTCACCAATGAATTACATAAGTATCTCTATCTTTATCTTTATGTTTTATTCATCTATACCCATTTGAGTCTGCCTGACTAAGATTTACAAGGTGACCATAGCTTGCTTCATACCAACAATCTCCGTGGGATCGACCCTTACTCGCGTAAGGTTTATTACTTGGACGACCCAGTGCACTTGCTGGTTAGTTGTGCGAAGTTGTGTTTATGCCATGGTATTGAGCACCAAGTTTTTGGGGCCATTACTAGGGATTATTTGAGTTGTGAAAAGTAGTGATCACAATTTCGCATACCAGCTTCTATTCTAAGATATCACTTGTTCCTAAACCTGATGAATCAGATGATCCATGACACTCATCATCATTCTCAACTATGAACGTGCGCCTGACAACCACCTCCGTTCTACCCTAGATTGAGTAGATATCTCTTGGATTCCTTAATCAGAATCTTCGTGGTATAAGCTAGAATTATTGGCGGCATTCAAGAGAATCTGGAAGGTATAAACCTTGTCTGTGGTATTCTGAGTAGGATTCAAGGATTGAATGAGTGTGACGAGCTTCAAACTCCTGAGGGCTGGGCGTTAGTGACAGACGCAAAAGAATTACTAGATTCTATTCCAACCCGATTGAGAACCGACAGATGATTAGCCGTGCTGTGACAGAGCACGTTGAACATTTTCACTGAGAGGATGGGAGGTAGCCATTGACAACGGTGAAACCTGATGAGCGGACAATTTGTATGCTTTTTGGCATTGTTTTTAGTATATTTTTAGTATCTTTTAGTTAGTTTTTAGTATATTTTTATTTGTTTTTAGTTAAAATTCACTTTTCTGGACTTTACTATGAGTTTGTGTGTTTTTCTGTGATTTCAGGTATTTTCTGGCTGAAATTGAGGGTCCTGAGCAAAAATCTGATCCAGAGACCAAAAAGGACTGCAGATGCTGTTGGATTCTGACCTCCCTGCACTCGAAGTGGATTTTCTGGAGCTACAGAAGCCCAATTGGCGCGCTCTCAACGGCATTGAAAAGTAGACATCCTGGGCTTTCCAGCAATATATGATAGTCCATACTTTGCCCAAGATTTGATGGCCCAAACCGGCGTAGCAATTCTGCCTCAGAAATTCCAGCGTTAAACGCCGGAACTGGCATAAAACTTGGAGTTAAACGCCCAAACTGGCATGAAAGCTGGCGTTTAACTCCAGAAAAGGTCTCTACACGAAAATGCTTCATTGCTCAGCCCAAGCACACACCAAGTGGGCCCGGAAGTGGATTTTTCTGTCATTTACTCATTTCTGTAAACCTTAGGTTACTAGTTTACTATTAATAGGATCTTTTGACATTGTATCTGTACCTCATGACACTTTACACGTTTTCTTTGTGTACATTCCACGGCATGAGTCTCTAAACCCCATGGTTGGGGGTGAGGAGCTCTGCTGTGTCTTGATGGATTAATGCAATTACTACTGTTTCTTATTCAATCATGCTTGCTTCCATTCTAAGATATCACTTGCTCTTAACCCGGATGAATGTGATGATCCGTGACACTCATCATATTCTCAACCATGAACGTGTGCCTGACAACCACCTCCGTTCTATTTTAGATTAAGTAGATATCTCTTGGATTCTTTAATCGGAATCTTCGTGGTATAAGCTAGAACTGATGGCGGCATTCAAGAGAATCCGGAAGGTCTAAACCTTGTCTGTGGTATTCTGAGTAGGATTCAATGACTGAATGACTGTGACGTGCTTCAAACTCCTAGCAGGCGGGGCGTTAGTGACAGACGCAAAAGAATCAATGGATTCTATTCCGGCCTGACCGAGAACCGACAGCTGAATTCCGCGTGCTGTGACAGAGCATTTGCAATCGTTTTCACTGAGAGGATGGGAGGTAGCCACTGACAACGGTGAAACCCTACATACAGCTTGCCATGGAAGGAGCCTTGCGTGCTTGAAGAAGGAGACAGTAGGAAAGCAGAGATTCAGAAGATGGAGCATCTCCAAACCTCAACCTATTCTCCATTACTGCAATACAAGTAACCATTTCATGTTCTTTTGCTTTTTACAATCAATCCTGATAATTTCTGATATCCTGACTAAGATTTACAAGATAACCATAGCTTGCTTCAAGCCGACAATCTCCGTGGGATCGACCCTTGCTCACGCAAGGTATTACTTGGACGACCCAGTGCACTTGCTGGTTAGTTGTGCGGGATTGCAAAAGTGTGATTGCAATTTCGTGCACCAAAACCCTACAAACAGCTTGCCATGGAAGGAGCCTGGCGTGTTTGAAGAAGAAGACAGTAGAAAAGCAGAGGTTCAGAAGACAGAGCATCTCCAAAACCTCAACCTGTTCCCCATTACTGCAAAACAAGTACTTATTTCATGTTCTTTTGCTTTTTACAATCAACCCTGATAATTATTGATATCCTGACTAAGAGTTACAAGATAACCATAGCTTGGTTCAAGCCGACAATCTCCGTGGGATCGACCCTTACTCACGTAAGGTATTACTTGGACGACCCAGTGCACTTGCTGGTTAGTTGTGCGGGATTGCAAAAGTGTGATTGCAATTTCGTGCACCAAGTTTTTGGCGCCGTTACCGGGGATTGTTCGAGTTTGGACAACTGACGGTCTATCTTGTTGCTTAGATTAGGACTGTTTTATTTTTGTTGGTTTAGAGTCTTTTATTTGAGTTTAGTTTCACATTTTAAGTTTGGTGTCAATTGCATGCTTTTGTTTTCTTTTAATTTTTTGAATTTGCATGTTCTTAGTCCTCTCTTCTCTAAAAATTCTAAGTTTGGTGTCCTATTTGTGTTTTCCTTTGAAATTTTTGAAAATTTGTGTTTGATTTTCTAAAAATTTTAAGTTTGGTGTCATTTTGTTGTTTTTCTCTTTCCTCATTTCAAAAATCAAATCTTTTTCAAAATAATTTTCAATCATATACTTTCAATTGCTAATTCCAAAATCTTTTTAATTAACTAATTGATTTAGTTTTCAATTTGCTTTGATCTTATTTTCTTTTAGTTTTCGAAATTTGATTTTTTTTATTTGTTTTATTTTATTATTTTCGGTCAAAAAAAAAGAAAAAAATGTACTTTACTTGTGAATTCATATCATTTTCCCTTTCTCCATCATGGACTTAAGTGGAATTGAACAGTCCAGAAGGACTCTGGGGTCATATGCTAACCCCATTACAGCTGCATATGGGAGTAGCATCTGTATACCTCCCATTAAAGCAAGCAGCTTTGAGCTAAATCCTCAACTCATTATCATGGTGCAGCAAAATTGCCAGTATTTCGGTCTTTCACAGGAAGAACCTACTGAGTTTCTGGCACAATTCTTACAACTTGCTGACACAGTACGTGATAAAGAGGTGGATCAGGATGTCTACAGATTATTACTGTTTCCATTTGCTGTAAAAGATCAAGCTAAGAGGTGGTTGAATAACCAACCTACAGCAAGCATAAAGACATGGAAACAGTTATCAGACAAATTCCTGAATCAATTTTACCCTCCAAAAAGGATGACACAGCTAAGGCTGGACATCCAAGTCTTTAAACAAGAGGATAATGAATCCCTTTATAATGCCTGGGAGAGGTATAGAGGTATGCTAAGAAAATGCCTCTCTGAAATGTTTTCAGAGTGGGTATAGTTAGACATCTTCAACTATGGGCTTACAGAAAAAGCTCAGATGTCTCTAGACCACTCAGCAGGTGAATCTATACATATGAGGAAGACGATTGAGGAGGCTCAAGAGCTTATAGATACTGTTGCTAGAAATCAACATTTGTACTCTAGCAATGAGTTCTCCACAAAAGAAAAAGTTATGGCAGTAGCCAGTGATCCTAATCCTCCAGAACAGATGATTGAGCTTAATCAGCAATTACACCTGATGACAAAACAGTTAGCAGAATTTAAAGAGATGCTCCAAGAAACTAAAATTGCTAACAAGAACATAGAATCATAGTTGAATTAGGCAAAACAGCAGCTATCTAAACAGATAACAGAAGAATGCCAAGCAATTCAACTGAGGAGTGGGAAGACATTGAATAACAATGCTCAAAGTAGCAAAAAGCCAATAAAGAAACAATTGACAGAGGATAGCCAAACCACTATCCAAAATCCCTCTGAGGACAGTAAGAGCCCAGAGAGGAATACTCTTGGCGTTCAAACGCCAGAAAAGGGGGGAAAGCTGGCGTTAAACGCCCATTCCCTGCCCAGTTCTGGCGTTCAAATGCCAGAAAAGGGGGAAAAGTTGGCGTTAAACGCCCATTTTTCACCCAATCCTGGCGTTCAAACGCCAATGGGGAATCAGACACCTGAGAGTGCTGATAGTAACCCCTCTAAAAAGGCTTCTCCAACCACTTCTGTAAGGAATAAACCTACAGCAACTAAGGTTGAAGAATATAAAGCCAAGATGCCTTATCCTCAGAAACTCCGCCAAGCAGGGCAGGATAAGCAATTTGCCTGCTTTGCAGACTATCTAAGGACTCTTGAAATAAAGATTCCGTTTGCAGAGGCACTTGAGCAAATACCTTCTTATGCTAAGTTCATGAAAGAGATCTTAAGTCATAAGAAGGATTGGAGAGAAACTGAAAAAGTATTTCTCACTGAAGAATGCAGTGCAGTCATTCTGAAAAGCTTACCAGAAAAGCTTCAAGATCTAGGAAGCTTTATGATACCATGCACATTAGAAGGTGCTTGCACCAAGACAGCCCTGTGTGACCTTGGAGCAAGCATCAATCTAATACCTGCATCCACTATCAGAAAGCTTAGGTTGACTGAAGAAGTTAAACCAACCCGGATATGCCTCCAACTTGCTGATGGCTCCATTAAGTATCCATCAGGCATAATTGAGGACATGATTGTCAAGGTTGGGCCATTCGCCTTTCCAACTGACTTTGTAGTGCTGGAAATGGAGGAGCACAAGAGTGCAACTCTCATTCTAGGAAGACCTTTCCTAGCAACTGGACGAACTCTCATTGATGTACAAAAAGGGGAAGTAACCCTGAGAGTCAATGAGGATGAGTTCAAGTTGAATGCTGTAAAAGCTATGCAGCATCCAGACACATCAAATGACTGCATGGGCGCTGACATTATTGACTCTTTGGTGGAAGAGATCAATATGACTGAGAGTCTCGAATCAGAGCTAGAGGACATCTTTAAAGATGTTCAGCCTGATTTGGAGGAATCAGAGAGAATAATAGAACCTCTGAAAATCCCTCAGGAAGAGGAGAAACCTCCCAAACCCGAGCTCAAACCATTACCACCATCCCTAAAATATGCATTTCTGGGAGAAGGTGATACCTTTCCTGTAATCATAAGCTCTGCTTTAAATCCACAGGAAGAGGAAGCACTGATTCAAGTGCTAAGGACACACAAGACAGCTCTTGGGTGGTCCATAAGTGATCTTAAGGGCATTAGCCCAGCAAGATGCATGCACAAGATCCTATTGGAGGATAATGCCAAACCAGTGGTCCAACCACAAAGGCGGCTAAATCCAGCCATGAAGGAGGTGGTGCAGAAAGAGGTCACTAAATTACTAGAGGCTGGGATTATTTATCCTATTTCTGATAGCCCCTGGGTGAGCCCTGTCCAAGTTGTCCCCAAGAAGGGAGGCATGACAGTAGTTCATAATGAAAAAAATGAACTGGTTCCTACAAGAACAGTCACAGGGTGGCGTATGTGTATTGACTGCAGAAGGCTCAATACAGCCACCAGAAAGGATCATTTTCCTTTACCATTCATAGACCAAATGCTAGAAAGACTAGCTGGTCATGATTATTACTGCTTTTTGGATGGCTATTGAGGTTACAACCAAATTGCAGTAGATCCTCAAGACCAAGAGAAAACAGCATTTACTTGCCCTTCTGGCGTGTTTGCCTACAGGAGGATGCCTTTTGGTTTGTGTAATGCTCCTGCAACCTTTCAGAGATGCATGCTATCCATCTTCTCTGATATGGTGGAGAAATTCCTGGAAGTCTTCATGGATGACTTCTCAGTATATGGAGACTCATTCAGCTCCTGTCTTAACCACCTAGCACTTGTCCTGAAAAGGTGCCAAGAGACTAACCTGGTTTTAAACTGGGAGAAATGTCACTTTATGGTGACTGAAGGAATTGTCCTTAGACACAATTTCAAGCAAGGGAATAGAGGTGGATAAGGCAAAGTTAGAGGTAATTGAAAAATTACCACCACCTGCCAATGTTAAGGCAATCAGAAGCTTTCTGGGGCATGCAGGATTCTACAGAAGGTTTATAAAGGATTTTTCGAAAATTGCAAAACCTCTGAGCAACCTACTAGCTGCTGACACACCATTTGTGTTTGACACACAGTGTCTGCAGGCATTTGAGACCCTGAAGGCTAAGCTGGTCACAGCACCAGTCATCTCTGCACCAGACTGGACATTGCCATTCGAACTAATGTGTGATGCCAGTGACCATGCCATTGGTGCAGTGTTGGGACAGAGGCATAACAAGCTTCTGCATGTCATTTATTATGCCAGCCGTGTTCTAAATGATGCACAGAAGAATTACACAACCACAGAAAAAGAGTTACTTGCAGTGGTCTATGCCATTGACAAGTTTAGATCCTATCTAGTAGGATCAAAGGTGATTGTGTACACTGACCATGCTGCTCTTAAGTACTTACTCACAAAGCAGGATTCAAAACCCAGGCTCATAAGATGGGTGTTGCTTCTGCAAGAGTTTGATATAGAAATAAGAGACAGAAAAGGGACAGAGAACCAAGTAGCTGATCATCTGTCCCGAATAGAACCAGTAGCTGGGGCGTCCCTCCCTTCTACTGAGATCTATGAGACTTTCTCAGATGAGCAACTCTTTGCCATTCAGGAAGCTCCATGGTTTGCAGATATTGCAAATTACAAAGCTGTGAGGTTCATACCCCAGGAGTATAGCAGGGTGCAAAGAAAGAAATTAATTTCAGATGCCAAGTAATACTTATGGGATGAGCCATATCTCTTTAAGAGATGTGCAGACAGAATGATCCGCAGATGTGTACCCAGAAAGGAAGCACAAAGGATCCTATGGCACTGCCATGGATCACAGTATGGGGGACATTTTGGAAGTGAGCGAACAGCCACTAAGGTCCTCCAATATGGCTTCTACTGGCCTACTCTCTATAAAGATGCTCGAGAGTTTGTGCGTACACTACAAGAAAATGGAACATTTGTAACAAAAACTTTGTAACAAATTTAAAATTGTTACGAATAATGATTTTTTTGTAACAAAAATCAGTGATTGTTACATAATAATAATATTTTGTAACAACAATACAATTTGTTACAAAACGTTTTGATATTTTGTAATGATTTAATTTTTTTGTTACAAATTATATTTGCTTTTGTAACGAATCGGTATTTTGTTACAAAATTTTATAATATTTTGTATCAAAAAATGAAATTGTTGCAAAAGTTTAAAATATTTTGTAACAAAATATTCATTTGTTTCAAAAATTCCAATTATTTTGTAACAAAAAATTAATTTGTTACAAAATTTAATATTGTTTGTAACAAGTTATTTGTTTGTCACAAAATATAAGAATTTTGTAACTAAAAAAATATTTTAAAATGTTAAAATCTTTAAAATAATTTATTTTGTTTCAAAAATTTATTTTTTAAAAATATTATTTGTATTAATTAATTATGTTTTATAAAAAATTAAAGATTAAATAATTAATTTTTAAAAATGGTATATATTATTTTATATTTTTTATAAAATTAATATATAATTTTTACTAATAATCAAGTCTTAAATGTTGACTAAAAATTAAAATTTAAATCAAAATAAATTAATTGTTAAACATAAATAAAAATAGTTAAAATTTAAAAATGAAAACAAATGTAAAAAGTAAAAATCCTAATTCTAACCCTCACTTCACTCTTCATTCTGCTGTTCGTTGTCCTCGTCCACTCTCGCTGCCTCCATAGCTCCACCTCTCATACTCAAGATCACCGTCTCATTACAGAAGACAGAATTATCGTCGCTGCTTCATTGGGACACCCTCCTTCTCTTATTTAAAATAAATTTATAACAAATATTATTTTTTGTTTATTATCGCTCTAATTTAACATATTTTTACACTTAAACAAATTTTTGAAAAATTGTCTTAAGAACAAAATATAGAGCTTTAACTTTTTGTCTTTCTCTACTAGTCCTAAATCCACCATAACGGAACACTTATCATTAAGTTTGTAAGATTCCCAATTGTTAGAAAATAAATAATAAATTATTTTTAATTTATTATATTATTCATGATTTTATTTTTAAATAATTATTCACAAAAAAAAATAATTAAATCAAAGTGATGAAATTTTAAATTTAAAATTATAGATTTTATATAATTTTTATAAATATTTGGATATTTTTTTATTTAGAATTTAAAATTTTAATAATTTAATTATATAATGTTTTTTTAAAAAATAATTTTATAAAATTAATTTAAAATTAAAATTTAATAATATTTAAAAAAATAATTTTATTGAATTAAAATTAATTTCAATTATATACTATCCCTATTTTATTAGAAAGGATCAAATTATCCTTATACTTAGTCACAAAAAAAAATTACCCTTATACCTACTTTTACCTAAAACTCTAACCCTAATTTCTAACATCACTCCCACCTTACACTCTCTTCACACACACAGCGCCGCTTACATCCCTCACAGCACTCACTCCACTCAAGTGACACACACACGCAGAAGCGGAGAAAGAAAAGAAAGAAGGAAAGAAAGAAAGGGAGGGCGGAGAGGAAGAGAGAACCGAAGGAGAAGTAGGTCACGCGAGGAGAGGAGAGGGAGTGCGCCGTGGTGCTCATGCCTCCGCCGTCGTGTCGCGCCAAGAGCTCAGAACCGAGGAGGAGAGAGAGGAGACGTTGGAGGAGAGGAAGACCGTCGCGTCACCGTTCCTTCGTAGCCGCAGCAGGTGGTTCGCCGTGAAGAGAAGCCCGTCGCTGTTTCGACGCCGTCATTGGAGCTGCCGTTGCGTCACTGTCGCTGCTGAAGGAGGATGAAGTCTCGTGTACATTTCTGGTTGCCGGGAAAGTCGACGTCGCTGCCGGAACCACCACCGTGCTGCCGCTGCTTGGTCCAGTAATTACTCCTTAAGTACGGTAAGCGTTTTCGCATGAAAGCCTCTGGTAATTTCAAGTTATCACTCCTGTATCCATATGTTTTTTTTCAACTGGTTGATGAATTATGTTTTTCTTAGAGTTAATTAGGGTTTGATAAAATAACCAAAATTCACTTTCCATTTTTTTCCTCTTTAAAAAAATAGAAAGAAAAATTGTGCATATATATATACAATTGAATCTGGGCAGTTACCTTGGGTTAGTGAATTTATTTGTTAGTAAGTAATTGATCCAACTTTCGTATGTCATTGGTGAAAAACACTATATGCAAAATTTTATATAATGCACTGTCAGGTTGTGGCTAAGACAAATTTGGTCTTTTGTTGTCAGCATTCTTCCAAGATTATACTATCATGTTGTGGCTAAGATAAATTTAGTCTTTTATGGCTGTTGAATATGGCTCCATATGGTTTATTTAGTTTTATCACTTAATTTTGAATGTCTTAAATATAATTTTTTTTGGTCTAGTGTAACGAGTCTATTTAGTTTTTTAAGTATGGTTATATTCATGGAACTTTTATAAACTCAAAATGACTTGTATTACTAGGTTTTGAATTGATGCTAGAAATGTAAGAAGTTCAAGAAACTAATTATTATGTTGCTGAACATATACATAATAATGTTCTTTTTCAATTCTGTATATGTTTTATTTTTCTTTCTTGCGAGTTCTGTGGTGCCTCTCCGGCTCTTTTAATTAAAAAGGGATAGTGACAATCATTTTTTAATTTGTTTTATGTTTAATTCAAATATTTTTCTCCTTTTTATTGCATCAGTGTATCAAGAAGTTTTAATTGGAGCATGCACAAATGTGAATATCTAATATTTTAATTCTGTCTTAGTTTTTGTTGTTATTCAAGAGTTGGGTAATCTCTATTACTGGTGGAAGGCCATACTTTCTAGTCCATCATGGGTACCCGTTCTCCAGTTTGTTGTATTGTATCTTCCCTTCCTTCCCCATTTTAATTTCAAGTTTCTCTTGCCATTGGTTATTGTTGTAATTTATCTCTCCAGATCATTGAAGTATACCGGCAACTATGTGATGCATCAAACACTGTCCACTTACTATTAATCTATTACCTTATGAAGCCTTCTTTGGCTCCCAGGTAAACTCATTTTGTGCTAGTTAAGTTCCATCTGGCTTTCGATCCGTAGCTTATCCTGTGTTGGTGTGTAAGACTGCACATTATTATATGCTGTAAGATATTGGCTGCTCAATTTATTATCTTTTTCTTTTCATGGATATTTATTATATTTTTTAAGTTAGCTTGAAGTTTCAATGAGAAAGATCATGTTAATTAGTAAATGACTGCTTGTGTAAAACTAGATTATATTTTAAAATTTAAATCCCTTTCGATGCTGACTTACCAGACTGAATTGCACTGTAATGTTGATGAAAAAATTAATTGAAACAATTGTCAAACACAGGAGAAAATAGTGAAGCAATAAGTTCTTTTAGTTGATCAATTTGTATGATATTAGTTATATATAAAGATAATGGTATTTGATAATATCATGCCTTCCTTTTCTTTCCTTTTCTTGTAAATTATTTGTTATCTTGTGTTCTTGAAGTTGAAACTTCTCTTTTTGTTTATGTGTTTTTGTCTTTTTAATATCTGCAGCTACTGTGTGATACAGTAAAGTCATGGATGTCTTCATAAAGGCTGCTGAATATATGAAAATTTCAGTTCGTAGGACTGATGACGAACCTCTTCAAAAGCTCTTTATGTTAGTGAGGAGTGAGTTGAACCTTGACCTCAAGAACATTAAGGTACCTTATACTAATAATGTGTTGTGTTCAGATTCTCAAGGCCCATTATGTTCAGAGTTTCTCTTTTTCTTCTGTTCTAATTCTGAAGATAGATGATCTTAAACTTCAAATTTATTATTAAGTTATGGGATAAGTAATTAGTATATATAATATATTATTATAATTGTGAGATGATCGATTTTGTTGTCATCACAAGTCAAATCTGTCTTATGAAACTTTATAGTATAATTATGTTTCTTTAGTGGAAAAATTATATATAATTAGTGTTATATCTTGTTTCTAACATTTTTGTTTCGGTTTTTCTTATTTACAGGAGTGCTGAAATGGTGACCATATGCTACCTTGAGGGCTCAAGAATGTTTTGATGCATAGAGACATTAATCTATGTTAGAACTTTTATATTTTGGTTGAACTTTTATGTTAGAACTTTTATGTTTTGGTTGAGCTAATCAATGTACTCACTAGCTAATGTTATTTTGTTTCAAGACAATTTTAGCTAAAAGGATCTTGTTTGACTTATGTATGTTTTTGCATATTATATACATGTAAACTTGCTTATTAAAATCGTTAATATATTAGTTAATTTAAAAATAATTTAGTAAATTATCCATGTAATTTGTAATAAAAAAAAAGTTGTTACAAAATAATTAATTTGCTTTGGTAACTAAAGAAAAAAAATGTTACAAAATCATGTTACATTTTGTAACAAAATTTTTTGATAGAAAAAAAATTGACTGTCACGAAAAATACCTTAAATATCAAAATTTGTTACCACTTTTGTAACGGCTTTGGGTTTTTTGTATCAGAAAAAATTGTTACAAAATATGGTATTGAATTGTAACAGTTTCATTTTTCGTTACAAAAACTTTTTGTAACGGGACTTACTGCAATGGACCCTTTTTTCGTTACAAAAAACTTTTGTTTCAAAATTTTGACGTTTTGTAACAATATTTTTTGTTACAAATGTGCCTTTTTCTTGTAGTGGTAACTCTGACAGCTGCCAAAGAGCTGGTAACTTACCTCACAGATACGCCATGCCTCAACAAGGGATCTTAGAGATTGAATTGTTTGATGTATAGGGGATTGATTTCATGGGTCCATTACCACCATCATACTCAAACACTTACATACTGGTGGCAGTGGACTATGTATCTAAGTGGGTAGAAGCAATTGCTACACCCACTAATGATACTAAGACCGTGCTGAAATTCCTCCAGAAATACATCTTCAACAGATTTGGTGTTCCCAGAGTCCTAATCAGTGATGGGGGTACTCATTTCTGCAATAAACAGCTCTACTCTGCTATGGTCCGATATGGAATTAGCCACAAAGTGGCAACCCCGTATCATCCACAGACAAATGGGCAAGCTGAAGTCTCTAAAAGAGAGCTAAAAAGAATCCTAGAACGGACTGTAATTGCCCGTAGAAAGGATTGGGCAAAGAGCTTGGATGATGCTCTGTGGGCATACAGAACAGCATTCAAGACTCCAATAGGAACCTCTCCATACCAATTTGTGTATGGCAAGGCCTGTCATCTGCCCGTGGAACTGGAACATAAAGCCTACTGGGCAACCAGATTCCTAAACCTGGATGCTAAGTTAGCTGGTGAAAAAAGATTGCTCCAGCTAAATGAGCTAGATGAATTTAGACTCAGTGCCTTTGAAAATGCAAAGATTTATAAGGAAAAGGCAAAGAAGTGGCATGACAAGAAGTTGTCATCCAGAGTCTTTGAGCCAGGACAAAAAGTTCTGCTCTTCAACTCTAGGTTCAGATTGTTCCTAGGAAAACTTAAATCCCGGTGGAGGGGTCCGTATGTGATTACAGGAGTGTCACCATATGGATATGTTGAGCTTCAGGATACTGATTCTGACAAAAAGTTCATTGTTAATGGACAGAGGATCAAGCATTATCTTGAAAGCAATTTTGAGCAAGAATGCTCAAAACTGAGGCTTGAATGATCCTCAGTGAAGGTCCAGCTAAAGACAATAAAGAAGCACTTGCTGGGAGGCAACCCAGTCATTAGCAGGTTATCTGTTTTGTTTAATCAAAATTTGATATATATTTTCAAAGGGCAAATATCAAAATTGAAGGAATTCACAGAGTTACAGAAGGATTCAATGCAAAAAGCAGAGAAAAAGAGCTTGTTGGTGAAAAAAACGCCAGTAAAGGGTACTTTGGGCGTTAAACGCCAGAATGGTGAATGGGCGTTTAACTCCAGTAAAGGTGCCATTTTGGGCGTTAAACGCCAGAATGGGCACCATTCTGGGCGTTTAATGCCAGGTGTGCAGCATCCTGGGCGTTTAGCAAAACGTCCAGTGATGAAGGGAATTCTGGCGTTTAACACCAGCCAGGGTACCTGGCTGGGCGTTAAACGCCCACAATGGCCAGCATTTGGGCGTTAAACGCCAGAATGGATACCATTCTGGGCGTTTAATGCCAGAAAGGTGGGGGACAGAGATTTCGCTTTCTAATCAAAATTTTTTCAAACTTTCCTGTTTTGATCCATAATTTTCTACATAAACACATTTCAAACTTTCATCATTCACCTTCAAATTTTCAAAAATTAAGATCATTCATCAAATCTCTCTCAAATCCTTCCCAAATCTTGTTCAAAAACTCAAATATTTCTCAAATTCTTTCCATATCTTCTCAAATCTCCTTCAAAATTTTCGAAATCTCTCCCCCTCCCTTATAAATACACGTTCAGCCACCCCTTTCTCCCCACCATTCGAATTTGCTCTCCTCCTCTCTCCCCTCTTTCCTTTCTTTTGCTTGAGGGCAAGCAAACCTCTAAGTTTGGTGTGCTTTTCCGTGATCACTAAGCCAAGATTCATCAAGATCATGGCTCCTAAGGGAAAACAAACCAATTTAAGAGGCAAGAAAGAGAATAATCCAAAGAGTCTTTGGAATCAAGAGAAGTTCTTAACCAAAGAACGTGAAGACCATTATCACAAAATAATGGGTCTGAGGTCAGTGATCCCGGAAGTCAAATTCGATCTAAAAGAAGATGAATATCCGGGGATCCAAGAGCAAATTCGAAATAGAGGATGGGAAGTTCTAACCAATCCTGAGATAAAGGTTGGAAGAAATATGGTTCAGGAATTCTACTCAAATCTGTGGCTGACAGATAAGCAGAGAATGACTGGAACTGCTTTCCATACTTACAGAACCATGGTCAGAGGTAAAGTTATCTACTTCCATCTGGACAAAATAAGAGAGGTCTTCAAATTGCCTCAACTGCAAGATGATCTTGAATCCTTTAATAGGAGAATGGTGAGAGCAGATAAGGGGTTGGATCAAGTTCTAGAGGACATTTGCCTCCCTGGAACTAAGTGGATAACCAATTCAAAAGGTGTCCCAAACCAACTTAAGAGGGGAGACCTCAAACCAATTGCAAGAGGCTGGCTAGACTTTATTGGGCGTTCCATATTGCCAACTAGCAACCGTTCTGAGGTCACTATCAAGAGAGCAGTGATGATTCATTGCATTATGCTTGGAAGAGAAGTGGAGGTTCATCATCTGATTGCTTGTGAGATCTACACAATTGCAAACAAGAATTCCACTGAAGCCAAACTGGCTTACCCAAGCTTGATCTCCTTGCTCTGTAAAGAGGCTGGGGTGAAGATGGGAGTAGATGATTCATACCAATTGAACATCCAATCACCAAGAAGTCAATGGAAGGACAAATGCAAGACAACTCTATCAAAAAGAGGGCGCAGGAGTTCCTCCCTGAATTTCCTGAAATTGATTACTAGGCTAGCCCAGAAGCATCTATCACCAAGTTGCAAGAAACTATGGAACAACTTAAGGAAGAACAGCAGAATCAGAACTGCATGCTCTGCAAATTGCTGAAGGAACAAGAGAAGCAGGGGCGTGAACTTCAAGAGTTGAAACGCCAAAAGCTCTCCTCTCAAGTTGAGGGAGCATCCACTTCTCAAAATCAAGGTTGTTGAGTCCTAACTCTGTGATAACCTCTATCATTAGGAGCCTATTTAAATTTTTGTTTTCTATTACTATTAGTCTTATCTTATATCTATTTTTGAGTCTTGTTCTTAATTCATGATTAATAAAATTTAAGGTTCATGTCTTAAAGCTATGAATGTCCTATGAATCCATCACCTCTCTTAAATGAAAAATGCTTTAATCACAAAAGAACAAGAAGTATAGGATTTCGAATTCATCTTTGAAACTAGTTGAATTAGTTTGATGTGGTGACAATACTTTTTGTTTTCTGAATGAATGCTTGAACTGTGCATATGTCTTTTGAATTTGTTGTTTTAAGAATGTTAAAATTGTTGGCTCTTGAAAGAATGATGGAAAAGGAGAACTGTTATTGAGGATCTGAAAAATCATCAAATTGATTCTTGAAGTAAGAAAAAGCAGTGAATACAAAATTCAAAATATATATATATATATATATATATATATATAAAATAATAAATAAATAATAAAGTTGTGATCCAAGGCAAAAAAAGTGTGCTTAAAAACCCTGGACACCTCTAATTGGGGACTCTAGCAAAGCTGAGTCACAATCTGAAAAGGTTCACCCAAGTATGTGTCTGTGGCATGTATGTATCCGGTGGTAATACTGGAAGACAGAGTGCTTTGGGCCACAGCCAAGACTCATAAAGTAGCTATGTTCAAGAATCATCATACTTAACTAGGAGAATCAATAACACTATCTGTGTTCTGAGTTCCTATGGATGCCAATCATTCTAAACTTCAAAGGATAAAGTGAGATGCCAAAACTGTTCAGAAGCAAAAAGCTACTAGTCCCGCTCATCTAATTGGAGCTAAGTTTCTTTGATATTTTGGAGTCTATAGTATATTCTCTTCTTTTTATTCTATTTTGATTTTCAGTTGCTTGGGGACAAGCAACAATTTAAGTTTGGTGTTGTGATGAGCGGATAATTTATACGCTTTTTGGCATTATTTTTAGTATGTTCTTAGTATATTTTAGTTAGTTTTTATTATATTTTTATTAGTTTTTAGTTGAAATTCACTTTTCTGTACTTTACTATGAGTTTGTGTGTTTTTCTGTGATTTTAGGTATTTTCTGGCTGAAATTGAGGGTCTTGAGCAAAAATCTGATTCAGAGGCTGAAAAGGACTGCAGATGCTGTTGGATTCTGACCTCCCTGCACTCGAAGTGGATCTTCTAGAGCTACAGAAGCCCAATTGGCGCGCTTTCAACAGCGTTGGAAAGTAGACATCCTGGGCTTTCCAGCAATGTATAATAGTTTATACTTTTCCCGAGATTTGATGGCCCAAACCGGCGTTGCAAATCAGCTTCAAAATTCCCAGCGTTTAACGCCGGAACTGGCATAAAAATTGGAGTTAAACGCCCAAACTGGCATAAAAGCTGGCGTTTAACTCCAGAAAAAGTCTCTATACATGAAAGCTTCAATGCTCAGCCCAAGCACATACTAAGTGGACCCCGGAAGTGGATTTTTACGTCATTTACTCATTTATGTATACCCTAGGTTACTAGTTCACTATTAATAGGATCTTTTGACATTGTATCTACACCTCATGACACTTTACACGTTTCTCATTGTATCTTCTACGGCATGAGTCTCTAAACCCCATGGTTGGGGGTGAGGAGCTCTGCTGTGTCTTGATGGATTAATGCAATTACTACTATTTTTCATTCAATCATGCTTGCTTCCATTCTAAGATATCACTTGTTCCTAAACCTGATGAATGAGATGATCCGTGACACTCATCATCATTCTCAACTATGAACGTGTGCCTGACAACCACCTCCGTTCTACCCTAGATTGAGTAGATATCTCTTGGATTCCTTAATCAGAATCTTCGTGGTATAAGCTAGAATTGATGGCGGCATTCAAGAGAATCCGGAAGGTCTAAACCTTGTCTGTGGTATTCTGAGTAGGATTCAAGGATTGAATGATTGTGACGAGCTTCAAACTCCTGAGGGCTGGGCGTTAGTGACAGACGCAAAAGAATCACTGGATTCTATTCCATCCCGATTGAGAATCGACAGATGATTAGCCGTGCTGTGACAGAGCGCGTTGAACATTTTCACTGAGAGGATGGGAGGTAGCCATTGACAACGGTGAAACCCTACATACAGCTTTCCATGGAAGGAGCCTTGCGTGTTTGAAGAAGAAGACAGTAGGAAACCAGAGGTTCAGAAGACAGAGCATCTCCAAAACCTCAACCTGTTCCCCATTACTGCAAAACAAGTACTTATTTCATGTTCTTTTGCTTTTTACAATCAACCCTGATAATTATTGATATCCTGACTAAGAGTTAGAAGATAACCATAGCTTGCTTCAAGCCGGCAATCTCTGTGGGATCGACCCTTACTTACGTAAGGTATTACTTAGACGACCCAGTGCACTTGCTGGTTAGTTGTGCGGGATTGCAAAAGTGTGATTGCAATTTCGTGCACCATATACACAATCACTTTTGATCCCACTAAATAGGATCTGAACTTGTCAATAGCGTAAACCACTGCAAGTAACTCTTTTTCTGTGGTTGTGTAGTTCTTCTGTGCGTCATTTAGAACACGACTGGCATAATAAATGACGTGCAGAAACTTGTCATGCCTTTGTCCCAACACTGCACCAATGGCATGGTCACTAGTATCACACATTAATTCAAATGGTAATGTCTAGTCTGGTGCAGAGATGACTGGTGCTTTGACCAGCTTAGCTTTAAGAGCTTCAAATGCCTGCAGACACTCTTTATCAAAGATAAATGGCGTGTCGGCAGCTAGCAGATCACTCAGAGGTTTGGCGATTTTTGAAAAATCCTTTATAAACCTCCTATAAAATCCTACATGCCCCAGAAAGCTTCTGATTGCCTTAACATTGGCAGGTGGTGGTAATTTTTCAATTACCTCTATCTTAGCTTGATCCACTTCTATTCCCTTGTTCGAAATTTTGTGCCCAAGGACAATTCCTTCAGTCACCATAAAGTGACATTTCTCCCAGTTTAAAACCAGGTTAGTCTCTTGGCACCTCTTTAGAACAAGTGCTAGATGGTCAAGACAGGAGCTGAATGAGTCTCCAAATATTAAAAAGTCATCCATGAAGACTTCCAGAAATTTTTCCACCATATCAAAGAAAATTGATAGCATGCACCTTTGAAAGGTTGCAGGTGTATTGTAGAGGCCAAATGGCATTCTTCTGTATGCAAATACTCCAGATTGACATGTGAATGATGTTTTCTCTTTATCCTGGGGATCTACTGCAATTTGATTATAACCTGAATATCCATCCAGGAAGTAGTAGTATTCATGACCTGCTAGTCTTTCTAGCATCTGGTCTATAAATGGTAAAGGAAAATAATCCTTTCTGGTAGCTGTATTGAGCCTTCTATAATCAATACACATATGCCACCTTGTAACTGTTCTTGTAGGAACCAGTTCATTTTTTTCATTATGAACCATTGTCATGCCACCCTTCTTAGGGACGACTTGGACATGGCTTACCCAGGGGCTATCAGAAATAGGATAAATAATCCCAGCTTCTAGTAATTTAGTGACCTCCTTCTGCACCACCTCCTTCATGGCTGGATTCAGCAGCCTTTGTGGTTGAACCACTGGCTTAGCGTCACCCTCCAATAAGATCTTGTGCATGCATCTGGCTGGGCTAATGCCCTTAAGATCACTGATGGACCACCCAAGAGCTGTCTTGTGTGTCTTTAGCACTTGAATTAGTGCTTCCTCTTCATGTGGCTCTAAGGTAGAACTTATGATTACAGGAAAGGTATCACCTTCTCCCAGAAATGCATATTTCAGGGATGGTGGTAATGGTTTGAGCTCGGGTTTAGGAGGTTTCTCCTCTTCCTAAGGGATTTTCAGAGGTTCTATTATTCTCTCTGATTCCTCCAGATCAGGCTGAACATCTTTAAAGATATCCTCCAGCTCTGATTCGAGACTCTCAGTCATATTGATCTCTTTTACCAGAGAGTCAATAATATCAATGCTCATGCAGTCATTTGGGGTGTCTGGATGCTGCATAGCTTTGACAACATTCAACTTGAACTCATCTTCATTGACTCTTAAGGTTACTTCCCCTTTTTGGACGTCAATGAGGGTTCGGCCAGTTGCTAGGAAAGGTCTTCCTAGAATGAGAGTTGCGCTCTTGTGCTCCTCCATTTCCAGCACCACAAAGTCAGTAGGAAAGGAAAATGGCCCAACCTTGACAATCATATCTTCAATCACGCCTGATGGGTATTTAATGGAGCCATCAGCAAGTTGGAGACACACCGGGTTGGTTTGACCTCTTCAGTCAAACCAAGCTTTTTGATAGTAGATGCAGGTATTAGGTTGATACTTGCTTCAATATCACATAGAGCTTGCTTGGTACAAGTACCCTCTAATGTGCATGGTATCATAAAGCTTCTGGGATCTTTAAGCTTCTCAGGTAAGCTTTTCAGAATGACTGCACTGCATTCTTCAGTGAGGTAAACTTTTTCAGTTTCCCTCCAATCCTTCTTATGACTTAAGATCTCTTTCATGAACTTAGCATAAGAGAGTATTTGCTCAAGTACCTCTGCAAACGGAATCTTTATTTCAAGAGTCCTGAGATAGTCTGCAAAGCGGGCAAATTGCTTATCCTGTTCCGCTTGGCGGAGTTTCTGAGCATAAGGCATTTTGGCTTTGTATTCCTCAACCTTAGTTGCTGCAGGTTTATTGCCTACAGATGTGGGTTGAGAAGCCTTTTTAGATGGGTTATTATCAGCACTTGTATGTGTCTGATCCTCCACTAGCATTTGAATGCCAGGGGTGGAAGCTGGAGTGGCGTTAGACGCCAACTTCTTACTTGTTTATGGCGTCTGAACGCCAGAACTGTGCTCCCTTTGGGCGTTCAACGCCAAATCCTTGCTTGTTTCTGGCGTTGAATGCCAGGACTGAGCATGGTTTGGGCGTTCAGCGCCAGCTTTTCACCTATTTTCCGGTGTTTGAGCGCCAGAATTATTCCTCTCTGGGCTCTTACTGTCCTCAGATAGATTTTCGATAGTTTGCTCATTTCTTGGCTTCTTGCTACCTTGAAGTCAGGTATTTAATGTTTTCCCACTTCTTAATTAAACTGTTTGGCACTCTTCTGTTATTTGTTTTGATAACTGCTGTTCTGTTTGCTTCAACTGTACTTCCATATTCATATTAGCCATTCTTGTTTCTTGTAGTATTTCCTTGAATTCGGCTAGCTGTTTTGTTAGAAAATCCAGTTGCTGATTGAATTCAGTAACTTGTTCTGTAGGACTCAGTTCAGCAGTTACTGTTTTAACCTCTTCTTTCATGGAAGGTTCACTGCTTAGGTACAGATGCTGATTTCTGGCAACTATATCAATGAGCTCTTGAGCTTCTTATATTGTCTTTCTCATGTGTATAGATCCACCAGCTGAGTGGTCTAGAGAAATCTGAGCTCTTTCTGTAAGCCCATAGTAGAAGATGTCTAACTGCACCCACTCTGAAAACATTTCAGAGGGGCATTTTCTTAGCATCTCTCTGTATCTCTCCCAAGCATCATAAAGGGATTCATTATCTCCTTGTTGGAAGCCTTGGATGCTCAGCCTTAGCTGTGTCATCCGTTTTGGAGGAAAATAGTGATTCAGGAATTGTTCTGACAACTGTTTCCATGTCTTTATGCTATCCTTAGGTTGGTTATTTAACCACCTCTTAGCTTGGTCTTTTACAGCAAATAGAAATAGTAACAATCTGTAGACATCCTAATCTACTTCCTTATCATGTACTGTGTCAGCAATTTGTAAAAACTATGCCAGAAACTCTGTAGGTTCTTCCTGTGAAAGACCGGAATACTGGCAACTTTGCTGCACCATGATAATGAGCTGAGGGTTCAACTCAAAACTACTAACTCCAATGGAGGGTATACATATACTACTCCCATATGAAGCAGTAGTGGGGTTAGCATATGACCCCAGAGTCCTTCTGGACTGTTCATTTCCACTTATGTCCATGTTGGAGTAAAGGGGGTAATGTGGATTTAAATTTTTATTTTATAAACAAATAAAAAAAATTGATTTTCGAAATAAAATAAAATAAAATAAAAACAAAAAAAATAAAAATAAGATAAAATAAGAAAATTAAAATTAAAAAATTAATAAGAATTTGAAAATATTTTATAAAGATTTTCAAAAAAGAGAGGAGAGAGAAAATGGTTAGGATATTTTTGAAAAAGATATAATAATAATTTTTTTTTAATCTTAAAAGGATAAGATTTGAAAAATTTTGAAATTGAAATTTAAATTTTTATAAAAAATTTCAAAAATATAGCTTGAAAATAGTTAGAAAAGATAAATTTTTTTTTAATTTTAAATTTTATGATGAAAGAGAAAAACACACAAAAGACACAATACTTAAAATTTTTAAATCTAATGCTCCTTGTTTTCGAAAATTTTGGAGAGAAAACACCAAGGAACACCAAACTTAAAAATTTTAAGATCAAAACACAAGAAAGACTCAAGAACACTTGAAGATTCACAAGAACAACAAGAACAAAAGAAAGAACACCAAACTTAAAATTTTTAGAAAACTTCAATAAAATTTTCGAAAATTATAAAAAAAATTAACAAGAAAACACCAAACTTGAAGTTTAGCACAAGATTCAATCAAAGAAAATTTATTTTTGAAAAATATTTTAAAAAGGAGATACCCAATTACCAAGAGCATAGACCAACGGTTTTAAAAAGGTAACACTTGTTTTGAAGAGGTATATTCCTTTTGGAAGACTAACGCTTTAGAATAGCACAAGAAAAATAAGAAAAGACACAGAGCAAGAAAAACTAAAAATCAAACAAGAAAAATAAACAAGAACAACTTGAAGATCAAAGAACATAACTTCGAAAATTTAAAAGAAAAGTATAAAATATGCAATTGACACCAAACTTAGAATAAGACACTAAACTCACGAAAAAAATTAAAAATTGATAAAGAAAAATAAAATTGTTGAAAAGGAAATAAAGGACTCAGAATTTAATGACTCTATAGCAACAAAAATAAATTATTCCTAATCTAAGCAACAAAATAAACCTTTAGTTGTTCAAACTCGAACAGTCCCCGGCAATGACGCCAAAAACTTGGTGCACGAAATTGCAATCACACTTTTGCAATCCGCACAACTAACCAGCAAGTGCACTGGGTCGTCCAAGTAATACCTTATGTGAGTAAGGGTCGATCCCACGGAGATTGTTGGCTTGAAGCAAGCTATGGTTATTTTATTATTCTTAGTCCGGAGATCAATTATAATTATCAGTTTGAATTACTAAAAAATAAAAGAGCGTGAAATAATTACTTGTTATGCAATAATGGAGAATATGTTGGAGTTTTGGAGATGCTTTGTCTTCTGAATTCCTGTAACATAATATTCCTCTCATGCAAAAGTGCAAAGTTCCTTCCATGGCAAGCTCTATGTAGGGTGTCACCGTTGTCAATGGCTACTTCCCATCCTCTCAGTGAAAAAGGTCCAAATGCTCTGTCACAGCACGGCTAATCAGCTGTTGGTTCTCGATCATGTTGGAATAGAATCCATTGATTCTTTTGCGTTTGTCATCACGCCCAACACTCGCGAGTTTGAAGCTCGTCACAGTCATCCAATCCCAGAATCCTACTCGGAATACCACAGACAAGGTTTAGACTTTCCGGATTCTCATGAATGCCACCATCAATTCTAGCTTATACCACGAAGATTCTGATTAAGGAATCTAAGAGATACTCATTCAATCTAATGTAGAACGGAGGTGGTTGTCAGGCACACGTTCATGGATTGAGGAAGGTGATGAGTGTCACGGATCACCACCTTCTCCATAGTTAAGCGCGAATGAATATCTTAGATAGGAACACGCATGTTTGAATGGAAAAATAGAAATAATTGCATTAATTCATCGAGACGCTGCAGAGCTCCTCACCCCCAACAATGGAGTTTAGAGACTCATGCCGTCAAAGAGTATAAGGTTCAGATCTAAAAATGTCATGAGTTCCAAAATAAATCTCTAAAAAGTTGTTTAAATACTAAACTAGTAACCTAGGTTTACAGAAAATGAGTAAACTAAGATAATTGGTGCGGAAATCTACTTCTGGGGCCCACTTGGTGTGTGCTGGGGCTGAGACTTAAGCTTCTGGTAGACGAAATTGTGATCCATGTTCTAACTATTTTGAGATGAAGGCTTCTATTATGGCACTTGTTGAATCCACAACTCCGTTCAACTAACCAGCAAGTGTACTGGGTCGTCCAAGTAATAAACCTTACGTGAGTAAAGGTCGATCCCATAGAGATTGTTGGTATGAAGCAAGCTATGGTCACCTTGCAAATCTCAGTCAGGCAGATTAAATTGTTTATGTTTTCAAAAATTAATAAAAAGAAAATAATAAAAGGGATAGAATACTTATGCAGATTCATTGGTGGGAATTTCAGATAAGCATATGGAGATGCTGCATGGCTCAAGGACGGCTGCTCTCCTACTGCTTCAACTCAATCCTTCTTACTCCTTTCCATGGCAAGCTTTGTATAGGGGTTCACCATCAGTGGTGGCTACTTTCAATCCTCTCGGGAAAATGATCCTATGCGGCTGTCACTCGCACGGCTAATCGTCTGGAGGCATCACCCATGGTTGATGGCTACATCCCATCCTCGCAGTGAAAACTAATGCTCACGCACTCTGTCACAGTACGGCTAATCACTGGTTGGTTCCCGCGCCTACTGGAATAGAATCCCTTGATTCTTTTGCGTCTGTCACTAACGCCCAGCACTTGCGAGTCTGAAGCACGTCACAGTCATTCATTACCGGAATCCTACTCGGAATACCACAGACAAGGTTAGACTTTCTGGATTCCCAGGATCCTACTCGGAATACCACAGACAAGGTGAGACTTTCCGGATCCATAAATGCCGCCATCTATCTAGCTTATACCACGAAGATTCTGTTGGGGAATCTAAGAGATACGCATTCAAGCTCTGTTGCATGTAGAACGGAAGTGGTTGTCAATCACGCGCGTTCATAAGTGAGAATGATAATGAGGGTTATCTAACTCATCACCTTCATAATGTTCTTGGGTACGAATGATATCTTGGAATAAGAATAAAGAGAATTGAATAAAAGAAAATAGAACTTCATTAATACTTGAGTACAGCAAGCTCCACACCCTTAATCTATGGTGTGCAGAAACTCCACCGTTGAAATACATAAGTGAAAGAGGTTCAGGCATGGCCGAATGCCAGCCCTCTCCATGATCAAGTGACC